>NW_016157720.1:179282-216466 GCF_001687245.7 Rhagoletis zephyria | reverse complement strand
ATGAGACACCGTATGAAAGGCCTAGAAATATTCGGCTTTTGCAAGTTCTCACAAGNTTATTTTGGAAGAGCATTCCATCGACCGAAAACTTAGATTATGAGACACCGTATGAAAGGCCTAGAAATATTCGGCTTTTGCAAGTTCTCACAAGTTTATCAAAAGGCAAATGTCTTCGGATGCCACTTTTACACCCAGGAGCTATTTAGAAACTACCATAGAGTGGGGATACTATCGATAGTACCGCCAAACGATAGTTGCAAACATCGATAGTGCTATCGTCGGGAACCACATTATGTAGCAGTGTTCAATTGAAACCCTAAATAAATTTGTAAATTACACATATTTTTTTATTTGGATGAATCAAAAGGAACTTCTTATAATAATAGAATAAACTTGCATACATTTGAATAGGGACAGGCAAAATCTGAGTTATATGGTAAAATGAAATTCAGATTTTGTTTGTCCTTTTTCAAGTGCAAGGGAGTGAATTTGGTTATAGTAAATAAATAAAGAATATTAGTTTAAATTTACAACTCAAGGACAAGGAAAATTATTGACCCTTTATCATATTATTAGAAATCGAATAAAGTGCTGGTGAAAATAAAATTTTTGCCAGTTTTTTGTAAAGACGATTGAATTCCTTTTCTTCTGATATGCATATTTGTATACTTCGTATATAAAAATTTTAGAAAAAACACATTTAAAGGCAAAAATACCTTTTTTTACAAAAAAAAATATTTTAAACAAAAAAATTGCTAACCGATTTTAAAAAATTGGTATCGTTGTAAAGGCGAAAGGGGTTTTTCTTCTGAAATGCATATTTGTGTACTTCGTATATAAGAATTTTAGAGAAACACTTAAAAGGAAAAAAATACCAATTTTTTCTTATAAAAAATATTTTAAACAAAAAAATTACTAATTAGTAATACAATTGAATACTTTATTTAAATAAAACAGAAAATTATCTTTAATTTTTATAAATAACCGGTTATGTAAAAAATCAAAAACCATGGTGTTTTTATATTTTTATATGCCTTAGACTTCTGTTACATATACCTTTGCTTTATTTTTAATAGGGCTGTGGGTGAAAAAGAACGAATTAACGCTTAAAACACTATAAATTATTTGTTTTATTTAAATAAAGTATTCAATTGTATTACTAATTAGTAATACAATTGAATACTTTATTTAAATAAAACAGAAAATTATCTTTAATTTTTATAAATAACCGGTTATGTAAAAAATCAAAAACCATGGTGTTTTTATATTTTTATATGCCTTAGACTTCTGTTACATATACCTTTGCTTTATTTTTAATAGGGCTGTGGGTGAAAAAGAACGAATTAACGCTTAAAACACTATAAATTATTTGTTTTATTTAAATACGGTATCCAATTGTATTACTAATTAGTAGTTTTTTTGTAAATTTTTTTTATATGAAAAAATTGGTATTTTTTCCTTTTAAGTGTTTTTTCTCAAATTTTTATATACGAAGTAGATACACAAATATGCATATTAGACGAAATTTGGTTTAATCGCCTTAATAAATATGCCTTTTTTTTTTAATCGGAGAGTAATTTTTTTTATAAATATTTTTTTTTTATAAAAAAAGTGATTTTTTCCTTTTAACTGTTTTCCTCAAATTTTTATTCACGAGGTATGCAAATATGCATATCACAGGAAAGGGGGTTTAATCGTCTTTACGACGATACGATTTTTTTTTAAATCGGTTAGTAGTTTGTTTGTTTAAAATATTTTTTTTATACAAAAAAAAGGTATTTTTTCCTTAAATGTGTTTTTTCTCAAATTTTTATTTAAGAAGTATACAAATATGTATATCACAAGAAAGGGGGTTAAATCACATTTACAACGATATGAATCTTTTAAAAATCAGTTCAAAATTTTCTGAAATATTAATAATAATATCCCAACGGTTTTTACCCTCCATTCCCGCCCATCCGCACGAGGGGCGCAGTCCGCATGACGTACGGAACCAATATTTTAAATTTTTGTGCCGAGTCACGATAGGCAGGAGTTTGTTAAGTGTCGAGATCTAAAACAGTTCAGCTACAGAACTAAATTCATCAGCTGATTTTATGTATTTATGTCAATAATTCACTTATTGAGAGAGGAGAGTATCGCTTTCTTAATGCTGAAAAGCGGATCTGATATATCAAACGTGCTGGAATGAGAGTTAAAATCCTGGCATAAGCAACGGAGTGGGTCGTGCAATTCAAAATTGGTTTTACAAGCTTTTCAAGAAGTTTGTAATTTTTCTAACATCTGACCTTTGATCCGTTTTTGCACCTTTAATATAAGTTTTCACAAAAAAAGTTATATACCATTGGTCCCGAACAAAACCACACAGGGCGCGAATAACTTACGGCGGCGAAACTAGCAAGGCAATGCCCGAAAGAAAATAAGTAATTACCACGTTACCGTGAATTCAAAGGCGGACGAACCGATCTCTTTATTTGCTTCAGGTGGACTGACAATGCATTAAACTTACTGCTAACTACAAAGCGTACCTTTTTATGCATTCAAATATGTACATACATAAAGTGGACTGTATAAAAGGAGTAACTGTTACTACATACCAATATGTTTGCTTATGTACATACGTACATACCTACCGACGCATAACAGAGAATTGAACTAACTTAGATAAAGGGTGTGTCGTTCCGCAACATCCCGCCCCCGCTGAACCATTGGTTCAGGTAAGTGGTAAGACCGCAATTTTTGCAATTGGCCGAATATATTGACCACGAGACGTTTGTATGGTTGCCACTCGAACCAGACCATCGCTTCCTCGGTTTGCTGTCACTACACGTCCCATGAGCCATTTTGATGGCGGTAGATTTGGTTCCTTCAGGAGAACTACCGTGTTTGGCTCAATGTTGAGCTGCTGTCGTTGCCACTTATTCCGTGCTTGTAGCGACGTCACATACTCTGCATGCCACCGCTTCCAAAAGCCTTGGACCATTGCTTGGAGGTGTCGCCAATGTTTAAGGCGGTTTACATTTATATCCAAGAGTGAAGGTTCTGGAACCGATGTATATGGCGCCCCAATCAAAAAGTGGGCGGGTGTTAGGGCATTCGACTCGGTGTCTGAGGATGCGCATAAGGGCCGAGAATTTATGATAGCCTCAATTTGGGCGAGAACGGTACAATATTCTTCGAAAGTTAATACGTTGTTCCCAATGACTCGACGAAGATGCATCTTAATAGACCGTATGCCCGACTCCCAGAGTCCTCCAAAGTGGGGCGCGGATGGCGGAATAAAATGCCACTGAACTCCTTCAGCAGCCAGAGCATCAGACACTTCACGAGTGTGCGCTTCAGATACAGCGAATTTTTGAAGTTCGTTTAACACTCGATAAGCTCCATGAAATGTTGTACCATTGTCAGAATATAAGTCGGTTGGCATTCCTCGACGCGCGACAAAGCGACGAAATGCTGCTAGGAATGCATCTGTCGTAAGATCGCTTACGAGCTCAATGTGTATGGCCTTTGTTGACATGCAAATGAATAGAGCGAACCATGCCTTTCCAGTCTTCGCGTTGCGCGTTCGGGACAGTTTGATTTGGACAGGTCCTGCGTAGTCTAGACCACAATGTTGAAAACAGCGAGCAGGTTGCACTCGTACAGCTGGAAGATCCGCCATCAATTGTTCACTGGTACTGCGGCGTTGCAGGAAGCAGGTTTTGCAAGAAAACACTATCTTTCGAACGATATTACGACAGCCAATAATCCAGTAGTGTTGTCTGACAATAGCAAAAGTTGCGTCAACACCTGGGTGCAAGTACTTAGCATGGATGTACCTGCAAATAAGCTGAGAAACATTAGAAACTTTGGACAATAAAATTGGATGCTTTACTGAGTCTGGCAAGAAAGTATTCTTGATACGCCCTCCAACGCGAAGAACACCGACCTCATCCAAAAATGGAGTGAAACGAAGTAATCTAGACTTCGCCTTCAACGGCTGTCCCCTTTTGAGCTGGCATACTTCTTCCCTGAATGTGTTCACTTGACAGTAGCGAACAATAGCATTTGTGGCCAGTTTGAGGTCGCGGGCGCTCAGAGCGTTTGTAAGAGGATTTGGTTCTGCTTCACTTCGGCGACACCTTCGAATAAAGCGCTGACAGTATGCCACAACACGTAGCAAACGTATCCATGTCGAAGATTTTGTTATAAGTTTATCCAAAGCGGGTTGGTCGTCTTGCGCACAAAGAACTATGTCTGAAGGAGGTTTGCGTTGTTCGATAATGACATGTGAGTCATTCGATGGGGTGGTGTTGCCGAAAGTTGGCCATTGGCTTCGAGGCGAAGATAACCATGACGGCCCATGCCACCAAAGCGAGTGACGAGCTAATTCAGTTGGAAGCACACCACGGGACGCACAGTCAGCGGGATTATCAGCTGATCGCACATGGTGCCAATGCTGGCGAGGGCAAACATCGAGTATGTCTGCAGTACGGTTACACACGAACGGCGTCCATCTACGAGGGGGCGATGAAAGCCAGTGCAGCACGATTTCAGAATCGCTCCAACAATACATATTCGCAATTTTCAAGGTGAGAGAGGTAGTAATAGATGTTACCAATTTGGTTAGCAAATGAGCGGCGCTTAATTCCAAGCGCGGAATTGACAGGGGCTTTAACGGGGCAACCCTGGTTTTTGCGGCAATTAAATTTACAACGAAGGAATCGTCACTTAGCTTGGATCTACTATAAACTGCAGCTGCGTATGCCGACGATGAGGCATCTGCAAAGCCGTGGATTTCGATTGAGACGCCGGCTGGAGCTATTTGACGTGGAATCCTGACATTGGAGAGATAATGCAACTCGGATAGTATTTTCTTCCAGTGATCACTCAAAGTGGGTGGCAGCTTAGTATCCCAGTCGACACCTTGACACCAAGTTTCTTGTAAAAGTATTTTAAAGAGCACGACACTCGGTGACACCAGACCAAGAGGATCAAAGATTTTGGCTGTTGTCGATAACACACTGCGCTTCGTTGGCTCGCTGCATGACTCAGGCAATTTAGTTGCTATCTGGAACTCGTCCGTGTCAGGGCTCCACTGTATTCCAAGCAATTTAACACATAAAATGTTGGGCTCGGAAGCGATGTCGATTGGGCTATGCTCACACAGCTCTCTTGGTAAGGTTTCCAACAACGGTTTGCAATTCGAACACCATTTTTGTAACTTAAAATTTGCACGTTTTAGTAGCTCGATAAGTTCAGTTTTAAGCTGGAGTAGCTCGTCGACGTTATCACATCCGGTAGCTATGTCATCGACATACGTATCATTCAATATTACACGCGCTGCAAATGGGTAGGTTACCTTATGGTCTTCTGCCAGTTGCTTGAGAACACGTACAGCAAGAAAAGGCGACGCAGCAAGGCCGTAGGTTACCGTGAGTAGTCGGTAATGCTCCACTGGTGAACCCGCATCCTCCCGCCAAACGATTCGTTGGAATTTAGTATCAGAATCTGATACCATAATGCCGCGAAACATTTTCTCTATGTCAGCTGAGAAAACGTAACGATGCTGACGAAAACGAATACACACGCCAAACAAATCACGCTGAATGGGTGGGCCAATATGCAAACGCTCGTTAAGTGAGTAGCCACCAGAATCTTTGCAGGATCCATCAAATACGACTCGGCATTTCGTGGTTGAGCTGTCTGGTTTGAGAACTGCGTGATGAGCCAGATAAAAACACTCCGATGGATGGCAGTCAACTTCCTGCGGCGTAATACGGGCCATATGGCCAAGCGACAAATACTCACGCATAAAATTTATGTATTGACTCTTCAGAAATGAGTCACGTTTGAAACGGCGTTCCATATATTGTAATCTGGTGACAGCTTGCGAAAGAGTTGATGAAATTGCCGGTGCCTTTTCCTTGAAGGGATATTTGACTACGTAGGTACCGTCAGTACGACGCGTGTGAGTACGAACAAAATGGGCCTCTGCTGGATCTGCCATATTGATCTTTTCTGGTGTAGGTTTGACATCCTCGACTTCCATAAATGACCGAAACAGCGCATCAATGTTAACGGTAGCATGATGAGTTGCAGCAGTTAAGTTAGCTTCGCTTTCGGTAAAATGCGTTCCAGCTACCACCCAACCAAACACGCTATTCAGCAAAATCGGCATGTTAGGCCCGAACTGTTTTTGCTCGCCAGTGTAAATGCTCCACAACTGATCGGAGCCAATCAATACATCAATTGGTGCTGATTCAGCGAATGTAGGGTCAGCGAGTGGTAGTTTCACAATTGATCGCCACGATGATGAAGAAATATTCACGGTCTGAACAGGAATTTGCGATGTTAACTTGCTGAGAATATAAGCGTGTATATCTAGTGTCGAGTCGTTCAATTTGGAGCTTAAAGTGAAGTACACCCGACCTCGCGTTACTCCGGCATTGCAGGCTGATAGACCAGAAACTGATATACGACCGTTTGTACGTGATAGACCGACACGTTGTACAAAGGCTTCTGACACAAATGATATTGTTGATCCAGAGTCCAGCAATATTCGACAGCTTACCCGATTTCCCCATTTGTCATCGACTGCGGCCACCACCGTTGGGAGAAACGTGTGAGGCATAGCAGCAGTAACGGAGGTTAAAGTGCTGACCGCTGCTTGCTTTAGTGTTGGCGTGTGCATACGCTGCGTAGTGACAGCAGGTACTTGCTCATTTTGATCCCAACTATTTTGTGCTGATGAAGGAAAAGAAGTAGAAGAGGGCGTGAGGGCAGACCGTTCATCATGCAGAAGTGTATGGTGGCGTGAGCTACATTTTTTACAGCTATGCTTCGATTGACAAGAGCGCACGGAATGCGTAGAGGCAAGGCAATTAAAACATAGCTTTTGTTTTTGTACAGCTGCCCGACGTGACGACGGTGATAACTGTTTGAATTGAGCGCATTGCCAAAGCGTGTGATTGTCCGTGCAAACGACGCATTGTTTGTTCTTCCTGTCATCAACATTTGCCAACAAAGCGACGCGACGTGTGTGGGCTGAGCGGGGAGGTAAACACGCCTCAAATGTGTCACAGCGATGAGAAAGAAACTCGAGAAACTCGCTAAACCCTTTTTCGCTCTGGTTATCGCATTTGTCTGCCCACTTTTTCCGCGTTTCTTCGTCTAATTTATTAAGCAAGAGTTGAGTTAGCCATGGGTCGCGGGATGTGACATTCAACGCGTCCAGACCTCTGATGGCTTGATCTGCTCCATCAACTATTTGGCGAAGTACCGATGTGTTAGTTGAAGAGAGGGTGGGAAGAGCCAAAAACGATTGCACCAGTGACCTAATTATGAGCGGTTTGCGGTCGTACCTTTTGACTAAGCGGTCCCATGCCTGCTCATAATTGTCTTCGGTCACACGGATATGTTTTATGCTGGCTAAGGCATCGCCTTCTAGATATGAAACCAAATATTGAAATTTTTGCGTACGGCTCAACCCTGACTTTGTTCCCACTGCGCTAAGAAACAAGTCGCGAAAAGTAATCCAGTCCTCGTATTTCCCGTTGAACTTAGGTAACTGAATTTTCGTTAGGTGAACGTTTTGCTCACTACGGCTAGCCGCAAATGTTTCCAAAAATGATGCTTGCTGTATTGCTAAACGATCAATTGCGTCATCCTCCCTGAATGTAGATGTTTGACTTGAAGAAACTGGCAAGTTAGCAATTTGAGAATGCAGGAGTGCATGTGTTTGAAAATGTTTCTCCTCCGTTTGCTCAATGTCTTCAATAGGGTCGACGAAGTTATCTTCCGCAGAATATGCGTACAATTCTTGACTCATACTCATAAAGTCCTTATAGGCAGCTTCCAATTTTTCAAGCCTATACATAAGAGATTCCCTGGTAGGGGCTTCGGTCGGTTGCTTGGCAGCCTTGTAAGCGCGATCAATCGCCAATTTCACCCAAGCTCGATTCCGCTGCAACAGCTCCATTACACCGTTTAAAATTGGCTGCACGTTAAGTGTTCAACGTAAGATTATCAAATATAGTTAACCGCAAGAGATTCACGAGCACTAATTCGAGGATCCGGCTCGCTGGACCAGCAATTTGTATGGTCCCGAACAAAACCACACAGGGCGCGAATAACTTACGGCGGCGAAACTAGCAAGGCAATGCCCGAAAGAAAATAAGTAATTACCACGTTACCGTGAATTCAAAGGCGGACGAACCGATCTCTTTATTTGCTTCAGGTGGACTGACAATGCATTAAACTTACTGCTAACTACAAAGCGTACCTTTTTATGCATTCAAATATGTACATACATAAAGTGGACTGTATAAAAGGAGTAACTGTTACTACATACCAATATGTTTGCTTATGTACATACGTACATACCTACCGACGCATAACAGAGAATTGAACTAACTTAGATAAAGGGTGTGTCGTTCCGCAACAACCATATTAATAAGAGAGAAAGGCGGACCACGTCTGTATTTTTAGTTTTTTTGCTTTTTACATGCAATAATAAAAAATAATTTTTTGAACGAAAAACGGAGAACTTACTTTTTTTACTTATGACACAATCTCTTAAAAAAAGTTGGTTTGGTCCAATACCCAGCCGAATGTTGTACAGTGTAATGATAGAGCAATATCTATACCATTTTCAAAAAGAGTGTAGTGCTCGTTTCGAGTGGCTACAAAATACCGTAGATATTTGAAATTTTTTTTTTATTAAAGGCGTTTCTCATTTTCTCCATATAAAAAAAATCGTCGAACATAGTTTGTATGGAAAATAATTGACATCCTCAACAATAAATTTGCCAAAAATCAACGGTATTTTGTAGCCACTTGAAACTTGCACTTTATTGCACTAAAAAAATCTAATTAAAAACCCCGACATTTTTACAAAAGTTTGTTGATTTTTTTTAATTTTCCACAAAGATTGAAACTTGGATTTATATGGTTTTTGTTGCAGAATGTACTATATTTTTATAAACAAATTATTAAAATAAAAAATATTAAGATAAATGGTCAAATCTTGTCAATATGTGTGTGTCGTAAAGTTATGATAAGCACCATACATACCAACCGACACACACGACTTTTGATGAAAATCGCACTTTTACAGTTAAGATTGGATTTATATTTTCTCGATCATATTCAATAGATAACGATTTTTTTACTTCGAAAAAATCTTATTGATACTTTTATAGCATCTTATAGTATTATAATTGTAACAATCGTTTTCGTTCAGATTTAATTTTTTAGATATTACAGTAATCAATGGTGTTACCAGACCACAAGTATTCCAAAACTGAAAATTCAATAATAAAGATTTAATACTATATATTATTTTGGAACAGGATTTTTGCATTCACTTTAAAAACGAACTTTCTTATTCATTGATGTTTTATGTAAATAATAATTTACTAGAACAATTTTCTCCACCACTTACATATCGTCACCTGAATTGCAAAATAACGTAACAACATCGCCACTGAAATGGAAAAAGTCGTGACAATTTTTTTTTTCACAAAACGATGTGGGGAGTTGTAATTTGATGAAATACATCATAGCAATCAAAAAGTGAATTTTGAATTTTTTATAAGTTACGACTTTTTATATTTCAGTGACGATGATGTTACGTTATTTTGCATTTCAGGTAACGATATGTACATGACGATGGAAAATATATAGATGATTTCAGAGGTTAAATATCTCTTTATGGTACAAAGGGTTTTTTAATAAAATTTTGGCATGTATATATATAAGTACATATGTATGTATATGTACATATTCGAAATGTTTATCTGTATCTAGCCTTTGCTGTTAGCTTTAGATTTAGGGAAATTACTCAAAATTGATGAAACAAATTGTCGAACAACTATTTTCAGATTTCATTTTTTAGTTTTGATAAATTGATAAGTATCCAAAACTATGAGGTACGCGCAAATCAATTGAAATTACCCTGCAGTGAAACCCCAAACTAGTCAGGAAAAATTCTAGTTTACAACTAGAATTTCCTGACAGAAACCGAACTAGTTCGAAAATGACCAGACATGTACCAAGTACAAAACGATTTAGTCATGCCCTGTTTTATTTGACTTCGACAGTTTAATACAATAAAGTACACAAAATATTATAACTTTTATTTGGGTATATTTTGTAAACCATTAAATCGAGTACGTATTCAATTATACCTGACCTCTTAAATAATGATTAATATTCATAATGATTATTGAGCATGTTTTTTGGATAACCGTTTAATAATTACATGCCCATATTACCACCTTTTTAATGATTAATAGTTAATTACTTAAATAAAATGTTAATTAAATCATTAATTTTAATTACATCATTATTTTGTTATTTTTGATAATATTCAATTATTTTTGACTGTTTTTAATTACTCGATTAATATAATTATTTGTTAATTTCTATTACCAATCAACAAGCCGAACAATGGATAAAAATTAAGAATTATTTATTTATTTTATTCTTATCCAAATCTCAAATTTTAAACATTAATTATTACCTTTATAAATTTTTAAAATGAATATACTAAAATGTGCAAAGTTAATGAATTTAATTTATTTTAATGAACACTTTTATTTCTATTTTAGTTCACTCAAAAATGAACTAAAGTATTCATTTTATTTTTAGCTAAAATGTTTTCTTTTGCGTATTCAATATTATTAAAAAAGATAAAAATATAGTATTTATTGTACTTGAAACCTTTTACTTTTAATAACATTTAATGAAAAATGCATTTAAATTTATGTTCGAAAGTTTGGAATATTTATGTATTTATTTTTGCTTTTAATTAATACTCAAAAAATTTAACACTAATTATTGGAAAATCTAATGCTGCTAAATAAAAATGTGTAATATATTAAAGTGCACTTAATCAAAAGCTTTTTATTGTATATTCATGAATTCATTTCATTTTTTGACTCCCAAAGTAGTGGTTTTGGTCCATAATTGGGCTAGCATTTTTCTGCCTATTTGGAACTAGTATGAGACTGGTATATTTCTGACCGAAATCTGACAATGGCCATCTCGTAGGACATCCCCATGTTAAAAATACATGGAAAAAAGATAGTTGGCTGACTAGTTGGGCATGCGGTTCATACTAGTTGTGAGGTAGCTTACAACTAGTACATTTGACTACAGGGTAGTTACAGCTCCGTATGCACTTGAACCACGTAATTATGGTTGTAAGGGATTTCTCTTCGGGATAGTATATATCAAGATGCACACATGACAGTGGATATGCGTGCATGTGTCTGCGCATTCAGTGGCGGATCTAAAGTAAAATTTTGGAGGGAGAGGGGAAATTTCAATATGAAGTACCTTATTCAATGATTGTGTTAATAAGTCAACATAAACTTTATTTTTGATGTATATAAATATCTAGGTACATATGTAAAAAAAACATTGGCCCGTAGTCATTGAGACGTTCGAAAAAGGTTTTAACGATTAAAATTGTGTTTTATTGTAATCCATTGTAAACCATTTTAACTCTTTCAAAGTCAACTTAAAATGCATTTTATGGCAAAAACAGAATTTTAGCTTTAAAATGAGGAGAACTTGGTTTTAAAATGGTAAAATAAGGTTCTAAGTTTGGTTTCGTTGTTGAAATAGTAAACGCAATAGCACCCAGGTTCGGTCCCCACTCCGAGCGATTCCAAACAATTTTTGTTTTATTTTTTATTTTTATTTTACCATAAACATTATTTTATTTTGTTTTATTATCTTTTTTTTTGTTTATAGTATTTCATATAATTATTTCGTTATTAATACATTTTTTTGGAGTTTAATTTTTATTAAAGATGCCAGAACAACTATAATTAAATAACAAAAATTTAAATAATATTTAAAAGAACAAAAAAAATTAAAAAAATGTTTCCTGGCAGTGGGATTCGAACCCATGACTTCCCGGCTTGCTAAATCCGCAATCCTGCAGCGGACACAGGGTGAACTAATTAAAGTACTCATATTTCTATATATTGCCGGGTAAATTTTTTCTCTTCATATGGATAGCACTGTTCTCTCTCATCTTAACAAAAAGCTGTTTCTAAGATGTCTATGATTAACACAACTTAAAACTCTATTCTAAACTTAAAACTGTATTTTAACAAGAATGAGTTTTAACTTGCGACTATGACTATAGGCCATTTATTTTAGACACTGAAATTGACGCAGTGGTTGCCCATATTGAGAAATCTTTCCATCTTTTCTTCTAGCTTTACTTCAACGTCGCAATTTATTGTTCTGAGCCATGTTTTGATTCGAAGCAAAGAAGAGAATTTTTGATTTGGTTTTTATTAATTACGAAAAAGCATCTGTGAAGTGAAAAACAAAATCAAATGACGAAGAAAATTTATTCAAGTTGAATATTTGAAAACATAGTTACAGAACGGCTGTAGCTGAGTGTGCAGAAATTCTCGCTGTTATTTTCTAACTTCCTGTAGGTCCTGGTTCGGATCTCGTCAAAGGCATCTGGTTAAAATGATAATAAACATTTTTGTTTTGTGTATCCGGACAATGAAAAGGCATCTGTGAAGTGCAGAACAAGAGCATGTACAAACGAAAAAATATATCAACAATGACATTGTTAATATATTGGAGTAGTTTTGTGCTACTCTGTGTAATGCAGAGCTGGAGTATATGGCCCAAATTTTTATATACATTGTGGTTAATTTTGGAGTACTCCTCGTCCCGTGGATTGTACTCTTTACATGCATACATGGAGTAGTTGGGGTTGCCAACATTTTGTAAGATATTTATAGTACTTTTTCAAAAATAACTCAAAAAATATAGTAGGCTTCAAATATACATAGTATTTTATATAAAAGAACAAGTAAAATTTTTAAGTAAACATCTTTTTTCTTAATATATTTCATTGCACTCTTAGTAGTTTTTCACAATTCCTTGTTAACCACGAAAGTATTATATGCTTTATCGCAATCAATATTTAAATTAATAAAAATCAAAAGTTAATTTTTTGTTAGTGAGGTAGTCGCTTTGTTTCTCTCATCTCGCTATTTCACAACCATAACAGAAAAATCTCTTCCAGTGAATGCCGAAGTAGCAGGAAAAAAGAGTAGAAATGAAATGATTTTAAGAAATTTGCTTATTCATTATCAAATGTTTCCATTTTTGTTTTGTGGTCTATTCATAAACTCACCACGACCTTTTATTTTGAAGAATATTTCTTGTAATATTGTTATTTCAGTATAAAGGTCATCCATTTTCATACACATATTTTCTTACAAATTACTGAAATTTATTTATATTTATAACTGAAGAAATATAGTAATTTTTTCGACAGTATATGGTACGCAGACCGCAAAAATTGTACAATACTATATATTATAGTACGGTTGGCAACCCTAGGAGCAGTCCTGATTTTTGCAGGGAAGAAGAAGAAATTTCGCAAAACGTAAACCAGTGGCAGAAGTATGACGTCATACAAGCAGCGATGCTGTCAAATTCACTGAGCGGAATAGCAGTACAAGATGCGCGCCACATACTACGTTTATACGCGCAGAAAAATCGACTTAATTGAAAGCGCATTGACACCGTACACATTTCGATCTAGTGTCTATACTTACGGCTTTATATCGGCATCAAAGTAACCGTCTTCAAAAGCAAACAAAATCAGCAGTTTTCATTTGACATTTTATAAGTTAACATAATGGAAAGTGATAAAAATCTAGTTTTATTCGGCATTATAAAGTCGTGGCAAAGAAAAAGAACGATTATTATTAATCAACTTTTAAATACTCATGCGATTATTTGGAATTTGAGCGGAATAGCTGATCTCCAATTCGCTTTGAGTGAGAGCGGTGTTTATACACTCTTTCTAACTGTCTGGAGAATTAAACTACCGATTTGAAATGGAGTGTGAGCCAAAACACTTCGCTCTTTCAAAGCGAATTGAAATTCAGTTTATACATATGTTTTGAATCGCGGCGAAATGAATTAGAGCGACTTATGCATGCGTATAAACGTAGTAATAGTTGTTCTCTACATCGTGCATCGAAGTCATCTTCTACATGGATTCTTCGATTGCTTAAAGCATTATTACACGATATGTATTTCCATATGTAAATGCCACTTTTCTGATACGTTCTAATATATATGTTACCGGCCAAACCAGATCTTGGACAAACTAGTTTTGCCTAGGCTAAACTAGATCAGGGGCCACGGTATTTTTGCGCAGAACACTTTTACGCGTAGGCGGCCTTCGGCCGCACTTCAAAAAAATAACCCTCATCAGTCCAACTCCACCTCCGCAGTCCACATTATTGTGGCGTCGAACTTGTATCCGCGTGGACGGATATATCGGATCTAGGTAGAACTATTTTAGCCTAGGAAAAACCAGTTTATCTCAAATCGGGTTTGACCGGTAACATATATATGGTACATACGAGTATATACAAAAAAGTAGCATTTACATATGGGTGTTTCCAGCGGAAGGTCCACCACGACAAAAAAAATAAAAGTTTTATATCTAACGTATTTACGGGCCGATTTGTCTGCTTTTTAAAATATATACTGTCTATGTAAGTAGAATCACCTTTGCATAAAATGGTCTTCCTAGGTGGTGCCAAGGTCGAGATATTTCGAAAAACCGTATTTATGGTCTGATTTGGTTCGAATTTGGCGTATGTGGTTGAAACATAATAAATCATAGATTTCTAATAAATTGACCCTGAATTGGCGCTGAAGTCAAAATATAAAGTATATTCTACATAAAATACATGTTTTATTTGCGTTAAAAATTCATTTAAAAGCAATATTAACAAAAATATAACGATGGAAATTTATGTCACGTGACGCCACGTCACGTCACGTTTCACACTTGGGGTTTGTAAAAGAGAATTGAAACAATTTGCATTAATTCAAAAAACTCTAAAAACAACTAGAATTGCTCCAAATAATATTAAATATTAATATTATTATTAAGTTTCATGAAAATAGCCACCCACAATTCGCAGAGTTTTGCGATTTTGTAAGAAAAGAAAAAATCAACTTCCATTTTTTGTCACGTAACGACACTCTCTTTAAATGCTTATATTTCAGGACCAAGCAGTTCGATTGATTTCATTTTTCGGTTAAATATAGAGCTAATTATGTGCTATACAATGGCCCAAAAAAGTTAAAGAAAACAAATGGTATTCCTTTTTTGTATTGAAATCGTACGACTGTCACGTGCGCCACCATGGGAATGCCCATATGCAAATACATATCATATAAAGCCATGCTAGTATTGCAAACAAGGTTGTTACAATGTCTGATAGTTTCTTTCTACAAAACCACAATCAGTGGCTACGTTAGAAATTAAAAATTACATAGTATGGCCACCAGATTTTATGCTTTTTTTGCAGTCGTTCTACATTTCCATTTACTTATCTTTACCAGTGCTTCTGCGATTTCTGGAAAGGCGACTGTATACCGAAGAACCGAATCGTGTCTTTGTACCCATCGTGTCTCAGAAAGTTCCACAATTTTTAACCGACTTTTTTATGTATGTTACCGCATAACTTTGGACCACGTCAACCGATTTCAATAATTCTTTTTGCATCAGAAAGGTAGTGTGGTCCCGTACTAATCTGGTTTAGATCCGATCATTGGATTTTTATATGAGAATTGAAGTCGGTTTGGTTTTCTGCTTAAAAATTGCCTGTTTCCCATAAAAAGTGATATAAAACTGCGTGTTGCGCTTTGGGAAAAGAGGATGTGACTTCTCTGATAATATCAAATACTTCAATTCAAATTATAACAGAAGCATGGCGTCTCCGCATCGTTTGTGGGTTTTTATTTATTTCCTTGACTGCTCCACAGTCGCTCAACATAACAATCAGACATCGGCCTAGTGCACCAAATTTTCTCGTACCACTAATATTGAAAATAGTGGAGCTTATTTTTTTCTCATTCCACTAAATTGTAGTGGGACTCAGTCTTTTTCACTACCACTAAATGTAAAAAAATTTCATTAATGTCAAGGGTAGTGGAATCGGCAGATTTTCCACTAAACCAAATATAGTAAAGTATAGTTCAAATGATTTTTTTAATAGAAATTTGTCGGCATTTGAATATATACAAGGTCAAAAATTTGGGTTTAATTTTTAAACCCAGCTGGGACTGCTGCCTTTTTTAATCTTTTATAGTCTACTTTTTAAGCCTGTCAATAGTTTTAAGCAATTTTTAATATATTCTGGTTTAAATTTTAGTCCAAGCAGTCGAGAAAATGGTGTTTTGCTATACGTGGTTTAAAATTAGAACCAAAAAGTTCGTGGTTTCAAATGTAGGCCCTATTTGTTTAAAAATCAAACCAAAATGTTTTAATTCTAGTTTCTAGGTTTCATATTATCGGAGTAGATTTACTCCGATTTCTTTTTTAAATTTAAAATCTATTCCCTACTCCGCTTGGCCTAAAATATGCTCCGATTTTTTTACTTTTTCTATTCACATTAAGAATATATTACAGAATAATTAACTTCTTATATTTTGGCGCAATAACTTCTGCAGCACCAAGGTTTTGTATAGCAAGGAGTAGCAGAAGTTGTCTCTTTTACTCTTTAACATTCCTTGCGGAATCACTTTTTATTTCCCAAAGCAAGGGATTGATTAAGGACCAGAAAAATATTTCCGAAGGGTGTATGTTTAGCTATTTGGTATAGAGAGTATATGCTGACATTAGCTATTTTACCGCACAGTGGTGCCGCTGCCGAAAGAAAATTTTCAGAGATGAATCTCATTAAAAATAAATGCAGGAATAGGCATAATGTCGAAACAGTTGAAATCTTAATGGTCGCAAGAACTCTTATTGGCCAAATGCAAATAATGCGTTATTATAGAAAAAAATGTGATGAAGAGAAAATTTACCTAAAGATGTAGTTTTCATTATACTATTTAATAAAAGAATTTTTATCTGCTACGAAAACTTCCTTTTTACTCCGATTTTTCGAGTCATTTACTCCCGAATCGAGTTTCGGTAGTCCGAACGCTGGAAGGAAAACAGCAAAATGTAGTGTTGATTCAAACTAAACATTCGAAAGCACATTTACATGCTTGGCTGTAGCTGAGTGTACAAAGATGCTTGATACAATTCGTCGCCTGGGTAAAAGATTGTCGTAAGCGCCATTTTGACGATTTTTAGTTCTAGATGCAGTTATATATTTTGAAATAAGGTCTTTCGATTGGTGTTATCAGTTTTTAGATATCTCCTTTAGTTTCCGAGATATTGACTACAATTTTTTCGATATTTTAGTAAAAATTTAGTTAGTGATGCAGCCATGTTAAACTAATCAATATCTTAAAAATGACGTTCTCCATTTTCGGATATCTCCTTTAGTTTCCGGGATATTAAGTAAAACGTGTCGTTAATTTTGTAAAAATTTTGATCACATTTTGTCGTATTTCATACAAAGTGGCTGCTGAATTGTGGACAAATGACGCTGAAATGACGACAAAATTTTACTAAAGAAAATCCTTCATAAACTTAAAATAAATTAACAATAAACATTAAAAATTAAATAATTTAAGAATTTTGTGAACTGATAACATTTTCAGAGACTTTGGAAAAAATCTATCTTCCCGTTTTTGAGAAAATTCCAAACTTCAATCGCGATTTCCCACAACCTGCCGAAATTAACATACGACAATCTTTTACCCAGGCGACGAATTGGTTGCTACCAAGGCTGTCCGGTTTCAATCCCCATCAGACGGAACATGAGATGTAAGATTTTTTTTTTATTCTTAATTATGAAAAAGCTTTCGTGAAGTGTAACGCGAAGGAAACGAAATAGAAAAAGTTTGGGTTTAAAATTTAAACCAAACTGTTTAAATTCTAAACCCAACATTTGTGCTCTCTTTTTTTAAACTTGGAAGGTTTGTATTTGAAACTAAATTTAGTTCAGTTACATATGTAGTCCAAAAAGTTTAAAATTAAAACCGAAATTTTTAACCGTGTAACTACCACTAAATTCGTAAGTGTCTTTGGGGGTGTCAGGTGAGCTCCTTAATAAGCAAACATTTTCAGCTAAAAGTTTCACCGTGTTTGAAATGTTGAAATTTTTTAAAATTTGAAAAAAATCGGGCTTTTTCATATATTTTCTTTAGCTGGATCTACAAACAAGGCTACACTTAGTACATTTTTTATGTGAAATACTTCCAGATAAAAATTTTGCTTCACTATATTCAAATGCAATAAAGTTAAAATATTAAGCAACCATTATAAAATTGGGACTATTTTGGCATTTTTAACACTTCGATATTTTCTTCCCCAAATTTGACTATCAGTGGTGAAAAAAATATATACTGTGCTACATATAATTGCACACTACATAAAAAATTTCTCATGTAATAGAGATTTCAGAAATGTGCCACTCTTACTATTTCGAATAGAAAAAAAGTTATAGCCGCTTTTGTGTGTAAGGGACTTAGACACGCTGGAATGTATTTAATAGATTTAAATTTAAGTTTCTCTTATTACTGATCAATGACATGCTCTTGTTACCGACCAATGACATGCTAAATACCACAAGGGTACATTATTACCTGCTCCTAGCATTATTTTATGATACTTGCCGGAATTCGGACTGCAGTCAATAACAAGGGCTATATCTATCAATATTTTTTGTGAAGGACGGGTTCACGTGAAATAAAATATACATGCGTTGTTTGAAAAAAAAAAATCATTTATTGATAAAATATGCCTTAATTGGCGACCTTCTACTTCAATACAAGCTTAGTACCTCTTAAGAAAAGACGCTTTTAGAGTTCTTTAACTCAATTGGGCTATCTCAGCAGCAGCTCCATTTATTCGCTCCCGAAAATGCTCTTCGGTTTGAATTGTTTTTGAATAAATTTTGTCCTTAAGACAGCCCAGTAGAAAAAATCTAATGGATTCAGGTCTGGCGATCGAGGGGGCCACATTATTTTCCCCGGATCGTCCAATCCATCGGCGGGGATAAGTTTCGTCTAAACTAGCTCTTACTTCACGTCCGTAGTGAGCAGGGCACCGTCATTTTGCAGCCATAGTCGTCGCCGCAGGTTCAAGGGTACTTATTCTAATAGAGTTAGAAGCCGTTCTTGAAGGAACTCTAAATAAATAACAGTGAAAGGGGGTTGGAGTCAGCTCCACAGGTCCCAATATCAGACAATTAAAAATACCGCACCATAAATTTATTTTGTTCTAGTACTGCGAAAGACCTTCCCCCATTTCGTGAGGATTGTCTATCTGCTAAATGTGAAGGTTATGTAAATTAAGATCACCATCATGTTTGCAGAGTGATTCTTCTTCGTATTTGGCTCTGTAACCGCCTAAGCAGTTTTGGCTGAGTTCAACAAACCACGCAAGTCGTTTCTTTTCTGTGCCAACTGGCGCCAATTGGAAATACCAAGTGAAGACAAGTCCTTCTCGACCTGGTCTTTCCATCTCCACCAGGGGGTTCTGAGTTGAATACTTTCAGAGCTGGAGCGTCGGTGTCCATTCGAATGACATGACCATGCCAGCGGAGCCGCTGTATTTTAATTCGCTGCACTATGTCCATGTCGTTGTAAAGCTCATACAGCTCATCGTTCCATCGTCTGCGGTACTCGCCGTCGCCACGCGTAAAGGCCCGTAAATCTTCCGCAAAATCTTTCTCTCGAATTCTCCAAGAGCCGCCTCATCGGATGTTGTCATTGTCCATGCTTCTGCGCCATATACCAGCACGGGCATGATGAGTGACTTATAGAGCGTGGTTTTCGTACGTCGAGAGAGGACTTTACTCCTGAATTGCCTAATCAGTCCAAGGTAGCACTTGTTGACAAGTGTGGTTCTGCGCTGGATTTCCATGCTGAGATTATTATCGGTGTTAGTGCTGGTTCCCAAATAAACGAAATTTTCTACTTTCCCGAAATTATAACTGTCAACAGTGACGTGGGTGCTAAGGCGCGGATCTGGTGAGTGTTTGTTTGATGACAGGAGATACTTCGTCTTGTCTTCCTTTACCACCAGACCCATTCGCTTTGCTTCCCTATCCAACTTGGAAAAGGCAGAACAGGCTTCGCGGTTTTTGTTACCGATGTCATCGGCATAAGCCAGCAATTGTACGCTCTTGTAGTAAATTGTTCCTGAGCGTCTCAGTTCTGCAGCTCTTATTATCTTCTCCAACATCAGATTAAAGAAGTCACATGAAAGGGAGTCGCCCTGGCTGAAGCCCCGTTTTGTGGCGAAGGGTTCGGTGAAGTCTTTCTCAATTATGACAGAGCTGGTGGTATTGCTCAACGTCATTTTAAACAGCCGTATGAGTTTGGCGGGGATGCCAAATTCACACATAGCGGCATCCTTTTAGTGCTGTCGAAAGCGGCTTTAAAGTCGACAAATAAGTGGTAAGTGCCGGTTCTTTCCTCGCGGGTCTTTTCCATGATTTGGCGTATTGTGAATACTTGGTCTATGGTGGATTTTCCTGGCCTAAAGCCACACTGATAAGACCCAATCAGTTCATTGACGGTGGGATTCAGTCTTTCACACAATACGCTCGATAAGACCTTTCAACCTATGCTTAGAAGGCTGATCCCGCGGTAGTTGGCGCGAATGGCGGGGTCGCCTTTCTTGTGGATTGGGCAGAGCATAAGATTTGATGCATGCCTTACCTTATCAACTCCTCGCCACCGTACTTGAATAGCTCAACTGGCAGGCTGTCAGCTCCAGCAGCTTGGTTGTTTTTCAGCCGCGTTATTGCTATTCGTACCGCTTCTAGGCCAGCCGGAGGAACATCGGCTCCGTCATCATCAACTAGGGGCTCGGGTTCGTCTTCTCCACAACTTTCCGAGCTGCTACAATTCCGTAACATAGAAAAGTGTTCCCTCCATAATTTAAGTATCTTCTGAACATTGGTAACTAGCTCGCCATTTTGGTTCTTACCGGAGTACGCCCTGGTCTTGAAACCTTCCGTAAGTCGCCTAACTCTCTGTTAAAATTTTCGGACATTCCTCCATTTCGTGCTTTTCGCTCGCACGTATTTCGGCCTCTCTCTTCCTATTGCGGCAGATCCCTATAGCAGTCCCACACAGCGCGCGTTGCGCCCGATCGCAGCGTGGCTCTGTAGGCGGCATCTTTTCTCTCTCAAGCTTCCTGACACTCCTCACCGTACCAGTTGTTCTTTCGGGCTCGCTGCAATCCGACTACTTCTTCGGCGGCGGGAAGTGTGGTTCCACTGCTCGCATATGTCGGCTTGTTGAAGAGTGCTCTCTGAGAGCAGGTGTGAGAGTCGAGTAGCAAATGCATTGGCTGTGTGTTGTGATTGCAGCTTTTCGAAGTTAAGCTTTCCTTGCGGGCGAGTGCGTATCTTGGCTGCAACAAGATAGTGTGGTCCGAGTCCATGTTTGGCCTCGGAGTGTACGTACGTCCAAAATACTGAAAGCTTGCCTTCCGTCTATCACAATATGGTCGATTTGGTTTATCTTTTTTCGATCCAGAGATAGCCACGTAGCTTGATGAATCTTTTTACGCTTGAACCTAGTACTGCATACCGCGGCCGCGGCGAAATCGATCAGCCTCAGTCCGTTGTCGGACGTTTCGTCGTAGATGCTGAATTTTCCGACGGTGGTTCCAAAGATCTCTTCCTTGCCCACCCTGGCATTGAAGTCGGCAAGCATGATTTTGATATCGTGGCGGGGGCAGCGCTCGTACGTGCGCTCCAAGCGCTCATAGAAGGTTTCCTTGGATCGGGGCATGGGCGTAGATGATCGAGATGTTAAGAAATCTCGCTTTGATGCGGATTATGGCTAGACGCTCGTCCACCGGTGCGAACGACAGTACTCAGCGACGGATTCTCTCTCCCACCACAAATCCAACACCGAATTTGCGCTCCTGTACATGGCATTTGTAGTACAGGNGCTAGACGTTCGTCCACCGGGGTGAACGACAGTACTCGGCGACGGAGTCTCTCTCCCACCACAAATCCAACTCCGAATTTGCGCTCCTTTACATGGCAGCTGTAGTAGACGTCGCAAGGCCCCAGACATTGTTTGCCTTGCCCCGTCCAACGCATTTCTTGGATGGCGGTGATGTCAGCTTTTGTCCTTACGAGGACATCAACCAGCCGGGCAGAGGCACCTTCCCCATTAAGGGTCCGGACATTCCAGCTACATGCCCTCAAATGATAGTCCTTTAAACATTTGCCATGGTCGTGACAATAAGGGGGTCTCATCGGGGCACCGAAATTGCGCATATGGAAACTGTGCATTGAGACATTATTTCGGTTTCAACCGAAACTGTGCATGTATGCTTTATTTCGGTTTTTGCCATATGCATTATTTCGGTTTTCAACCGAAACTGTGCATGTATGCATACCTTCGTCTTTCACATATGCATTATTTCGATTTTCATCCGAAACTGTGCATGTATGCATTACTTCGTCTTTCACATATGTATTATTTCGGTTTTGAACCGAAATTGTGCATGCATGCATTATTTCGGTTTTTGTTACATGCATTATTTCGGTTTTCTAACGAAAGTGTGCATATGGATAATTTCGTTTTTTTCTAATATGAATTATTTACTTCTACTTAGTAAGGGTTTTAATCCCTAAGCGCGGACGAAAGCCGCCTAAGCAGAGAGAAGTTCTGCGCAAAAATACTTCCGCCCTTCTTTTCCGGCAACACAGAAAGGAGAGTTCTACTTAGTAAGGGTTATAATCCCTAAGCGCGGCCGAAGGCCGCCTACGCAGAAAGAAGTTCTGCGCAAAAATACTTCCGGTCCCCTTTTCCGGCACACAGAAAGGAGAATTCTACTTAGTAAGGGTTATAATCCCTAAGCGCGGCCGAAGTCCTCCTACGCAGAAAGTTCTGCGCAAAAATACTTCCGGGCCCCTTTCTTTTTGTTATATGCATTATTTCGGTTTTAAGTCGAAACTGTGCATGTATGCATTACTTCGTTTTCTCATATGCGTTATTTTGGTTTTCAAACGAAAGTGTGCATGTATGCATTATTTCGGTTTTTTCATTTGCGTTATTTCGGTTTTCAACCGAAACTGTGCATATATGCATTATGTCGGTTTTTTTCATATGCCTTATTTCGGTTTTCAAACGAAAGCGTGCATATGCATAATTTCGGTTTTTCTAATATGCATTATTGCGGTTTTCAACCGAAACTGTGCATGTATGCATTATTTCGGTTTTTTTCATATGCACTATTTCGGTTTTCAACCGAAACTGAGCATATATGCATTATTTCGGCTTTTACCTATGCATTATTTGGGTTTTTTTTGGTGTTTGGTGAACAGACGTTGCAGACTTCAGTGAGCCCTTGAACCCAGTAAGTCGGAGTGGCCCTACAGAAGCTCCCTCTCTTTCTGGCGTGACCCAAGGCTCCACTCGGATTGATTACTGCATCTCGCACATGGGTTGCTCACGTTGCCCAGAGTGCGCGAACGATGACGCAAGAATCGTGATTGAGTATAGCCGTGCAACTGTATCTGCATACACAGCACAACGACTATACCCCATTGCATAATGGTTCATCGCTCCAAATTAGTTTATTAAAAAAATTGGGGTCTGCTTCAAGCATTCCAAACATTTCTCGGTAAAATCTAACCCTCGACAGGTAATCTCTCTCTAGGAGAGCCTGAACGCGTTGAATGTGGTACGGATGAAATCGATGGTCTTTTAAAGCTGTGTGCACTGTAGATTTTGGGTATTCCAGTCCGTCTTTCCATCATGTTCACTGAAGTTGATTGACCTAGTTCCACTTCCTCTAACACAACTTTTCGAGTTCACTGAGGAAGGTGGCTCGCAGAGATACTTCATTGCCAGTGTAAACAAATTTGGAAATTCTTTGCTACTATGCTATGTAAGGAGCTGTAAATATTTCTCCATCGTTTGGCTATCCACATGACTATAAAAACTGAAATCAGCATCAGAGCCGTTGGCGATTTCCACAAAGCATTGCCAAATATCCTGGTCTCGCTCTTCAATAAAAGCTTTCAGTAGAGTTTGGTATTTTTCATATGATTCAGCAGGTTTCTCCATGCTAACTGATTTATATTTTCGAGTTATTTAGTTCACCATCTACCCAGTTTTTAGATTTATTGATGTCAGAAAAAAAAGGAATTTTGAAACGTGGGCCACAAAATATTGCAACAATGAAGCGGGACGATACGGGAAGCGGAACGATATGTAACCATGCATACTAGTTCGTTTTTCATCACATTTTAAAATAAAAATACATCAACCACGCATTTTTTCTTAGCGGCAGTGTTGTTTGTCTTTTTTTCTTTGACGTTTCTCCTTAATAGAGGATTATTTTATAACTTGGATTTCAGAGGAGATATTTTGTATTCTTCAGCTTGAAAAAGCAGATAAGTATGTCGCTAAACAAAAAATTCTAATAAAACAACTTTGTAAATTTTATAAAGGGCAGCAGTCTACCGGATATTCGAATCCGGCTCTTATTTTTTACATGGTATCCGGAATCCAGTTATCCGGCGAAATCCCTATCCGGCTCATCCCTAATTACTTACTTCTTGACTCGGATGCCGACGATTGGGGTATCCCTCTGCATAGAGCATTTGAGCAGTTCTGGCATTACCCACCTTCACCTTAAATTAGGTGAATATCATGCGACATATACTACGTGTTCTCTATTATAGTATCAATAACACAATGTTCGAAGGGGCCAATTTCACAAAATCCACTTTAGCGAACTCCGGTAAGTATCATAAAATAATGTCAAGAGCAGGTAATTACGTACTTTTGTACTCTTTAGCATCTCATTGGTCTGTAACAAGAGCAACTTAAATTTAAATCTATTAAATACATTCTAGTGTGTCTCAGTCCCTTACACACAAAAGCGGCTTTTTTCTATTCGAAATAGTAAAAGTGGCACCTTTCTGAAATCTCAATTAAATGAGCAATTTTTTTATTTAATATGCAGTTATAGCTCAATAAATTTGTTATCACCATAGATAGTCAAATTTGGGGAAGAAAATATAAAAAAGTTAAAAATCCCCAAATAGTCATAATTTTATAATGGTTCCTTAATATATTTTAACTACATTGCATTGAATATGGAGAAGCAACTATCTGGAAGTATTTTACATAAAAAATTTACTAAATGTAGCCATGCTTGTAGATGCACTTCTTTAAAATAAATGAAAAGAGCCGATTTTTCTTAAATAAAAAAAGTCAATATTTCAAAAACGGCGAAACTTTTACCTGACAAATTTTTACTTTCAGGGAGCTCACCCGCCCAGCTATCTTCTCCTCAAGGTTGGCAGTTTAATACTTGGACACCGTGTATGTATAACTATCTATTTAATAAATAATAATTTCGTGTCACGGTAGATCATGGTATGGAACAGTGGCCTAGCCATAGGGGGGATTGGGGGGATAGATCCTCCCCCTTCGTCAATAAACCAATACATTTTTTAATTTTTATTTAATAACACAATGCCATTTGATCCTTCTGATTTGTCATTTTTGAATTTTTCTTTTATGAATTGAGCAAATATATACAAAACCCTCAGTAAATCAGAAATATTTAAGGAAATTCGAAGTTAATGCTAGTAATAAATATACTGTAACATTAAAGGAAATTAAAAACGAATTTTCTCGGAAAATTTACGTAATTTCTAATTCGTTTTTTAAGGGAGATACCATGTTGTTGTGGAGTGCCTCTGCCCGGCTGGTTGATGTCCTCGTAAGGACAGAAGCTGACATCACCGCCATCCAAGAAAAGCGTTGGACGGGGCAAGGCAAGCACTGACTGGGCCCTTGCGACGTCTACTACAGCTGCAATGTAAAGGAGCGCAAATTCGGAGTTGGATTTGTGGGGGGGGAGAGACTCCATCGCCGAGTACTGTCGTTCACCCCGGTGGACGAGAGTCTAGCCACAATCCTCATCAAGGCGAGATTCTTCCACATCTCGCTCATCTGCGCCCATGCCCCGACGGAAGAGAAGGATGAGGTATCCAAGGATCTCTTCTATGAGCGCTGCCTCCGTCATGATATCAAAATCGTGCTTGGCGAAATCAATGCCAGGGTGGGCAAGGGATCTTTGGAACCACCGTCGGAAAATGCAGCCTCCACGATTAAACGTCCGACAACGGATTGAGGCTGATCGACTTCGCCGGGGCCCGAAACATGATAGTACGCAGTACTAGGTTCATGGGTAAAAAGATTCATCAAGCTACGTGGCTATCCCTAGATCGAAAAAAGAAAAACCAAATCGACCATATTGTGATAGACGGAAGGCATGCTTCCAGTGTTTTGGACGTGCGTACACTCCGAGGCCAAACATGGACTCGGACCACGACCTTGTTCAGCCGAGATACGCACCCGCCTCTGTGCAGCAAAAAATGTGCGCCCAAATATGCAAGGAAAGCTTAACGTCGAAAAGCTGCAATCACAACAGACAGCCAGCGCTTTCGCTTCTCGACTCTCACACCTGCTCTCATAGAGCACTCTTCAGCAAACCGACATATACGAGCAGTGGAACCACATTTCCCGCTCATTAAGTACCGCCGCCGAAGAAGTAGTCGGATTTCAGCGAGCCCGTAAGAACAACTGGTACGATGAGGAGTGTCGGAAAGCTGCAGAGAAAAAAAATGTCGCCTACAGGGCCACGCTGCGATCGGGCGCAACGCGCGCTATGTGGGACCGCTATAGGGATCTGAAGAGGGAAGCGAGACGTATTTGCCGCAATAAGAAGAGAGAGGCAGAAATACGTGAGTGCGAAGAGCTTGAAATGCTGGCCGACAGGAGGAATTCCCGAAAATTTTACCAGAGAGTTAGGCGACTTACGGAAGGTTTAAAGACCGGGGCGCACTCCTGTAAGAACAATAATGGCGACCTAGTAACTGATGTCCAGAGCGTACTTAAATTATGGAGGGAACACTTTTCCGCCCTACTAAATGGTAGCAGCACGGAAAGTTGTGGAGAAGAAGAACCCGAGCCCGCAGTCGATGATGACGGAGTCGACGTTCCACCGCCTGACTATGACGAGGTACGTATAGCAATAACGCGGCTGAAAAACAACAAAGCCGCTGGAGCTGACAGCCTGCCAGCTGAGCTATTCAAGTACGGCGGCGAGGAGTTGATAAGGTGCATGCATCAACTCTTGTGCAGAATATGGTCAGATGAACGCATGCCCGACGACTGGAATTTAAGTGTGCTCTGCCCAATCCACAAGAAAGGTGACCCCGCCATTCGCGCCAACTACCGCGGGATCAGCCTTCTAAGCATAGGTTACAAGGTCTTATCGAGCGTATTGTGTGAAAGACTGAAGCCCACCGTCAATGAACTGATTGGGCCTTATCAGTGTGGCTTTAGACCTGGCAAATCCACCATAGACCAGGTATTCACAATACGCCAAATCTTGGAAAAGACCCGCGAGAAAAGGATCGACACTCACCACCTATTTGTCGACTTTAAAGCCGCTTTTGACAGCACTAAAAGGAGTTGCCTATACGCCGCTATGTCTGAATTTGGCATCCCCTCAAAACTCATACGGCTGTGTAAAATGACGTTGAGCAATACCACTAGCTCCGTCAGAATTGGAAAAGCCCTCTCCGAGCCGTTCGCCACAAAACGGGGTTTCAGACAGGGCGACTCCCTTTCATGTGACTTCTTTAATCTGATGTTGGAGAAGATAATAAGAGCTGCAGAACTGAACCGCTCAGGAACAATTTACTACAAGAGCGTGCAATTGCTGGCTTATGCCGATGACATCGACATCATCGGTAACAAAAACCGCGAAGTCTGTTCTGCCTTTTCCAAGTTGGATAGGGAAGCAAAGCGCATGGGTCTGGTGGTAAACGAGGACAAGACGAAGTATCTCCTGTCATCAAACAAACAGTCAGCACATTCGCGCCTTGGCACCCACGTCACTGTTGACAGTTACAATTTCGAGAAAGTAGAGAATTTCGTTTACTTGGGAACCAGCATTAACACCGATAATAATGTCAGCATTGAAATCCAACGTAGAATCACTCTTGCCAACAAGTGCTACTTTGGACTGAGTAGGCAATTCAGGAGTAAAGTCCTCTCTCGACGTACGAAAACCACGCTCTATAAGTCACTCATCATGCCCGTGCTGGTATATGGCGCAGAAGCATGGACAATGACAACATCCGATGAGGCGGCTCTTGGGGTGTTTGAGAGAAAGATTTTGCGGAAGATTTACGGTCCTTTACGCGTTGGCGACGGCGAGTACCGCAGACGATGGAACGATGAGCTGTATGAGCTTTACAACGACATGGACATAGTGCAGCGAATTAAAATACAGCGGCTCCGCTGGCTTGGCCATGTCGTTCGAATGGACACCGACGCTCCACCTCTGAAAGTATTCAACTCGGAACCCGCTGTTGGTAGCAGAGGAAGAGGGAGGCCCCCACTTCCATGGAAAGATCAGGTGGAGAAGGACTTGGCTTCACTTGGCGTTTCCAATTGGCGTCAGTTGGCACAGAGGAGAAACGACTGGCGTGCTTTGCTGAACTCTGCCAAAATCGTTTAGGCGGTTACAGCGCCAAAAAAGAAAAAGAAGACCATGTTGTTGTTGTTGTAGCAGCATACAAGTTCCTTAAAGAGTTTTCGGGAAGTGTTGCTGGAGTGGCAGTCCTTTACCAAATATCTGGGTTATTCCGGATACGTAGACCCGACTGTCTTTGGAATGAAGGGAGATACCATCGCAGGCCTCGGTTATCTACTAAAGTCTGGAATGGTATTCATGATCTTTATGAAGAGGAGTCCAAATTCAAAGAGGAAGAGCAGTTAATCTACACAGAAAAATGTTTATTTGTAAGTATATAACTTCTAAAACAAAGCATTTTTTCTTATCTAGCAAAATACAAAATGGTATGACTGAATAGTATTTATGATCTTTATGAAGACAAACCCTACTTCGAAAAGAGAATGCGCAATTTCTCTAAGAAATAAAATTTATAGATGTGTATAAATGTGCTTAAGGCTGATTCTGAATGAAGAAAACTTATAGAGGTCTAAAATCTTAAATTTGTAGAAGATTTGTTCTAATCATGAAATACAAAAAAGAAAACAGGATAAAAAAGAGTCCTATAAAAATATGTCTGCACGCAGAGCCTTATCAACCTTTTTTGTAATAAACGTCCTTTTTTAAGAGCATTATAAAACCCTTATAAGAGTACAGTCTACAAGTAAAGTCTTACAAAACCTTTATAAAACCGATTGGTTTTCACACATAGACAAGAAATATATAACCTTAAGAATGGCTTATATACAGTGGTGGAAAAAGAATAGGCGCACGACATTTTAACATATTTTTCTTATTTTTCTTTTGTTTATTTATATTTATTATGTTTTTTATAAAAGTGTACTTCATTATCTAACAAAAATCATATAAATTTATATCTCAAACTTTGTGCAGAAATTATAAAAATTCCGCAAAGTTGCTTCTAAATTTTTAACCTTTTAATCAGATTTTAAAGAATTTTTTTGAGTATGCAACTTTATAATAATAATAATAGATTTTTTAGTAACATTAAACTTACACTTTATTCTAGCAAAATTTAATGGGCTGTAAAACAGCATACTCCAGAAATTTATAAAAAATCTGATTAAAAAGGTGCAAGTTTGTAGATTTTTTATAATTTTTGCATAAAGTTTGAAATATGAATTTATATTTTTTTTTGTTAGATACTATACTTTTATAAAAAATAATAAATGTTAAATAAACAAAAGACAAATAGGAAAAATTTGTTAAAATGTCGAGTCACTATTTATTTTCCACTACTGTATGTATGAAAAATTACACAGGCGTAGCGATGGCAGCGATTAATCGATCATTTTTGTCCAATTTACGATTTAATTGTATCGTAGTTTTGTGTTTCATTAATCGATTATTAATCGATCAATTGTAAAACAATCGTTAAATTATTTTCGAGAAATATGAATTCTGTAGTTGTCTAAAATCCATCCATTGAACAATCTTTTTTGCTAGCTGCATCAACTTTACTCGACCCGAGGTTCACAAAAATTCACTTCAAAGATCCGTTAGCATTGGCCTCAGTAATGAAGTTCTTGTGAAACGGGTAGCGAGTCGTCACTAGAGTCAGTAGAAAATGAAGTCGATCTTCGGGCCCCTCGTAGCAGTTACAACTTTTATTAAAAAAATCGCTTTTTAACTATTATTTTTTTGACTTTTATTTAATTACTCCTTAAATAACCGTTATTTCTAACTTTGATTTTATAAATCCATTTTATTGATTTTTATCTAAATAATTGCAAATAACTGTTATTTTTGACTTCTTAATTATATATCTCAGATAAAAGTTATCGAAGACTTTTATTTATAAAATTCATAAATAAAAACAGTCACTGACCTTTATTTTTTAAATCATACTTATAAAAGTCATTTGCAAGTCGTAGAAAACTTTTGTTTCCCAACACCTTCTTAACTGCGAAAAATGTTAAACACTTTTATACGAATGATTTAAAAAATAAATAAAAGTCTTCAATAACTGTTGTCTAAGACATTTAATATAAAAATCAAAAACAATTATTATTTTGGATTTATAAAATAAAAATCAAAAATAATTGTTCATAGTGAATTTTTCCATGACAGCGTTCATCGATACCTGTTATTTTCGGTCCCTGACACAAACGAAGGCGAAAAAATTATTATTTGGGTCACCCAAAAGTAGCAATGATCTTTATACCCGAGCGCACTTGTGCACAAGGGTATTATAACTTTGTTCACATAACGGTTGTTTGTAACAGGCAAAACGAATCGGGATAGGTATAGACAAATGTATACATAAANGATTATTGTGCTTGCCACATAAAAGCAAAGCATTGAAAATTATTGAAATCGGCCTAAAATTACGGCCGCTTTTCATATAACAATAAATTTCAGAAATGCTTGAAATTTCAATATTTCGAAATTTAAGGACGCTATTGATACACCCCGGCTTACCATGTAGCGGTAGCTTGCGGAAAGGTGAAAAACATATATTTAATACTTGCGCCGGGTATTTAATGTTCGGCTCCGCCCGAACTTAGACTTTCTTACTTGTTTATTTACAGCCTTATGCTGTATCACGAACGATAGGTAACACGAACGATTCGTCTGCAGAGGAATGCTTCAAAAATTTGTCCGCCGCCATTATTCTAGCCAGTTTAACCGCAACCGAGACCATTGCAACGTAATATATGAAGAGAAAGACGAAGACGACCGATAGAGTAATAAAATCGCAATCAGAGATTTTGTCTGCAGACGACTCGTTCGTTATAGAGCATAAGGCTGTTAAATTGTCAAGTCCAAGAACTAAAGCGGAATATCATGGACATTTGGAAGGCAATGAAAACTGTTTACCCAAAACTTTACGGACTTTCGAAAAAATACTGTCATTTAGCTGGTACCTCGGTGCCTGCTGAGCGCCTTTTTTTCAAAAGCTGGTGCTACAGCCTCCGAGAAACGCAACCGCTTAACAACAAAGCGCGTATCAAAATTTTTTTTGCAAACTTGGTAAAATAACAAACGGTGATGCCACAGACAGATTTTTTTCCTACCAAAATCAACCAAAACCTACAAAAATTTTGTTACAGTTTCTGGTATTTTGATTCAAAACCAATTTTATTAAAAATGTAGACAACTTAAAATTTAGTAAAACTAAAACACAGCTAGTAAAATAACTAGAAATTAACTGTGTTAATTAATTTTACTATACAGACTTATGCGACCTAAGAAGGTCTATTGTGCTGAACCCTAATTGTAATCACTCCAACCTTAGGCTATTCGAAAATCTAAGTACGTTGGACAGTGCCATATTCCAAATTTAAAATTGGGAAGACAATCATTCTTCAAGGTGTATCAGCCTACAATTCATATTTCGTATGCAGGCACATAGAATATACTCTGGGGTTGCCTCCACCAGCCCACAAAACCTACAGTCCGTCTCTGCAGAAAGCCGCATTTGATTCAAATGGTACCTTAACTTGCAGTGTGCTGTCGAAGTAGCCAGTAAGAGTTCTAAACTCAAGGAGTCTTTCTGAGTTTCTGTCTTATTATCTTTGCCTTCCGCCAGTGGGCAACAATCTGAAATTCTTCCCAGCTCCAAAGTAGCTCTGCATTGTATCTTTAGATGTACCGCAGAATGACTCGGTACCATGCAAGCGCATTTCGGCTCCACGCTTTGCGAGACAGTCAGCCCTTTCGTTGCCTTCAAACACTTCATGTCCCAGCGTTACGATATTGTGGGCTCCCAGGTGGTTCAAGAGTCCACAAGCCTTGGCGCCGTTTTAAAAGAGTCTACGGCCTTTAACTCTGCCTGGCTATTTGACACAATATTTATTCTGGCCCCATTTGTCCTTCTACGAAAACATTCGCGAACACGGATTTCGATTGCAAAGACCTCAGCCTGGAATATGGCTCGATACGAGCCCAACTTTTCTGGAATCTTGGTCCAAGTACGCCATAAAGTATATATGGATGTTCATGTTGTATATTGTCAACAATAAGGGTACATTATATTTTGCTTAGCTGCCCATCCATCTTTGCACGAAAAACTTGTGCACTTAACGGAAAAAACACTTAAGCGAATTTTCTTTACTGCTTCAATGAGAAAGGTTTCCGAATCCCTATGAAACCAAATAATGGAGGAGCACTTACCACGTAGAAATTACTGCAAGTGAAACTTTTACCGAATGGTCTCTAATTATCTATATAACTACATAAATTCATAGCCATTTTCGGTCTTCTGCGAGATGAGCAAAATAAATAAAAAAAAAAACCCAATCTAGCCTACCAACCTACAAAATGGAAAAAAACTTACCTGTTTTGGAAGGAAAAGCCCATGTGTGGCAACACTGATAATAAATAATTATCGTCACTAAAAATACTCGTTTTATTTTATTTAAGGCTAATTAACAAGAGAATTAGAAATATTTCATGGAAAAGTGTTTTTTGAATACCCACTGTAAAATTCGTTTAATCGATTATTTCTCAATAATTGCATTTAATTGCAACTAATTTTTTTTTTTGTTTTAATTTTTTGGCTTGTAATAAATCATATGATTAATTAATCGATTATTTTATTTAGTTTGCCATCCCTACACAAGTGAAGCCTCTAGCCATTGAGGGTCTCACCTTTAAGCTATCGCTGAAGTTTTTTTTCAAGCTCTCCCCCCCCCTTCGCGAAATCCTGGCTACGCCACTGATATAGAGATATATGAAAACAGTCGCATACTCATGGAAAAAATTTGTGGTTATTGGAAAAGGGGGCGTGGCATTTCCCGTACAAACTGAATTTTTCATACTGCATATCTATGGAAGTGCTCATGGTAGAGTACTCGAACATGGCATGAAATAAATCACATGGTCATGAAGAAAAATTGGGGCTATTGGAAAAAGGGGCGTGGCACCTCCCATACAAACCCAATTTTTCATACTGCATATCTCTGGAAGTGTTCATTGTAGAGTACTGGAACTTGGTATGGAGATATATGAAAACAATCGAATACTCAAACAGAAAAATTATAGTTATTGGAAAAGGGGACATGGAACCTCCCATACCAACCGAATATTTCTTACTGTATTTCTCTGGAAGTGTTCATGGCAGAGTACTCGAACATGAAGTGGAGATATATGAAAACAATCGCATACTCACTCACAATCGCATACACTGGAACTTGGTATGAACATATATGAAATCAATCACATGGTCATGAAGAAAAAATTCGGCTATTGGAAAAAGGGGCGTGGCACCTCCCATACAAACCGAATTTTTCATACTGCATATCTCTGGAAGTGTTCATGGTAGAGTACTGGAATTTGGTATGTGCAAAATATATAAAATCAATCGCATAGTCATGCAGAAAAATTGAGGCTATTGGAAAAAGGGGCGTGGCACTTCCCGTACTAACCAAAATTTCCTACTGCATATCTCAGGAAGTGTTCATGGTAGTGTTCTCCATTATGGTATGGAGATATATGAAATCAATCCCATACTCTTAGAGAAAATTGGGGCTATTTGAAAAGGGGGCGTGGCGCCTTTCAAACGCCTAGAAACTATTACGTATCTTTGTATGCATATACACTTTTGCTACGTTATTTAAGACGGCAAACGAAATATGCCTTCTGACAACCACCAACCCGTAATATTAAATAGAGCATAAATGCATCACTGAAAATCGTGAACGTGAACTTGTGGTGAAAATGTAGGACCAAAATGTTTGCATACAAAAAATTTATTTTGGGCGGGACGAAGTTCGCCGGGTCTGCTAGTCTTCTAGCTTCTATATATATAAATTTGAATGTTTATTACCTTAACACAGACGTGGAATTTTTAGTCAGTCATAACTTCGGAACCATAAGTCACATGAACTTAAAATGTGGTATGCAGACATATCTATGGTAGGTGCTTATAGTAAGGTATATACATAAATGAGATTGTGAAAGGGACGGCAAATCCCAAAGGCATGGAGTATTTTACCAGTTATATCATCGGGACTATAAGTCGCATAAACATGACATGCAGACATATCTATGGTAGGTGCTTATAGTAAGGTATATATAAATGAGTTTGTAAAAGAGGGCGGAACACTTAATTTTAATTCCTTCTGACGTGGGGTGAAACCCGCGGGTAAAAGCTAGCTTGACTTGAATAATAAGCCTTCGGTATGTTCATCTGAGCTATGTATGTATTGACTTGAATAATAAGCCTTCGGTATGTTCATCTGTTCTTAGATTGAATGGCAGTTAAAAGCATAGTACACTCAAATATTATTGCATTATGCCCATTCTGATAACAGTGCATACATCAGTACCTATCGGAGCGCATTTCTTAACGGTTAGCCCCATACTTTTCATTTCTATTAAGACTAATGTCCTAATGCAGCTCCCGTAAAAGCATAGACCGACGGCAGCGTTAATCCAGATCAACTTGTTAGTACGGAATTATCTCGGCAATTAACTGCAGATGATCCGGATTAATAGCCCAGTTATGCATACTTAGCGCAGCATGAGAGCTGTCTGTTAAATGGGCTGTGCGTGTAAGTGGTTACCCAACTCATATCACTTAACATGTAGAATTCTGTTGGGTTTGATTTTTACGTAAAAATGGTTTAGCAGTGCCAGTATGTATAACTGGGCTATAAGTCCTAGAGTTAATTCCCAAACTTATCTCGGTTCAAGGGAATTTTCGATGACAACACTGACCAAAATTTAAAGAGCGTAGAATACAGAGAATATGCAAATCTAGCATGGCCATATACCTTTTAATCGGTAATGCAGTCACCACACTAATTCAGATAGGAATCCAATTTAAATAGAATAAGAACTTATTTGAATTAATACGGTGACTGCATTACCGACGAGAAGTAGAAGTATATGTCCATGCTAGATTTGCATCTTCTTTGTGTTCTACGTTCCCTGGGCAAACAAAGCAGTTGCTCTATTCATCCGCGGTAGCCTAGTGCTGAGAGTTGCGTACAAAAAGCCTACAAGTCCCAGATTCGATTTTCGGTTGGAACGATTGCCGAAAAAATTAAGTTTTTATTGTTACTTTATTTTTAATCTTGAAGAGTGCCCGCCAAATAGCCAATGACCGGTTACATAAGCTGTGACCATCGCAATGTGACATCCGCAATGTACTTTTTCAAATATGTGATCAATCAAATTCTTACAATTTATTAAATGCAAATAAATATTGAGCAATGCCGTTTTATCGAAATTTAAGGGAAAGTTCTCAAAAGAATTAGTTTTTTACTTTAGGATATTATTAAGAATTAAATACAGTGTAGCTTGCAAAAAGAAAGCACACAAAAGTTTAGAGTGATATGAAAGATAATCGGAACTATACATATACCGTCACTCGCGTTACAGCAAGTATATTTTGAATATTTAACCCACTTCACTAAAAGGAGGAGGTTATCAGTGCGTCGGATTATTTTTTTTTTTGTATGTTACCGCATAACTTTGGACCACGTTAACCGATTTCGATAATTCGGAAATATGATACCTCAAGGGTGGTCCCATACTAATTTTGTTTAAATCCGATAATTGGATCGTGAAGAAATTAACAAAAATCTTAAATTTTTATATGAAAATTGAGGTCGGTTTTTGTTTTTTGCTTAAAGATTACTTGTTTTTGTTTTACTTTTGACATATTTTCAAAATCGTTTATTATATTTATAACAACTTACCCCTAACCCTTTCGCTTTCATGAATCTCTGCCATAAAAATTCTCCTTTAAGATCGCCCTACGATACAAGTCGTGTAAACGATAACATTTCTAAAAGTTAACCGAAAGGCAGGAAGTGCTTCTATATATTTTTCACTTTCCACTAGGTCCCCTCCCCCCCGTAGGTCCGGGCCAGCACGCGTACACGTACTCATGTTTGTGTGCACATACATATGTGGTTCATAGCATCGTGAGGAATTTATGAGTTCATTACACAAATGATCGTGCATCCGTTCATCTGTTCGTCTTTAAGAAATTTTATTTCATACTTGCTCCACAAATAGTTTGCAGGTACCACTACGATAAATCTAAGCGACTACAGTGTGAATGTAACACGAAGTTGTTAAAACAAAGATTAGATTATAGATTTGAATTTTACTGGGCAATTCTGGCTAAGATAGAGGAAAGCCTTTTGTAGTTTGAAAAATTTTTGTTATACTGGAAACAAAGTCTTACAAAAAAACTCCCTTATCAACTTTACTGGTGAAAAGCTCTTTGACAGAAATCTCTTGTTGATCAAATTGTTCGCGCTCCTACAACAGCCGCAACGGCCGCGTGAGCAAATCACTGCCAGGGATGCCAATTTGGCTCAAACCGTGCCATTTTTGGCCCTATTTTACATCAAATGGCACTTAATTTTTCAATTTGGCACAAAGTGCCAAAATGGCACTTTTGAAAAATAGTAATGGTTGAATACATGTTTGTGAAATCCTTTGCATGTATTGCCGCTATTTAAACTCGACAGCGTGGTTGTTGTTGTCAATTCTATACATCCATTTGCTTCTTTGCTTTTTTGTATACTTTCAGGCAGGCTCTTCCTGACCTATGTATTTGTCAATGTTATTGTGGCTTGTTAACATTTTATTTTTAATATTTTTATTGAGCTTTGTACCACGATTGTTTATTAGGAAAAATTGAAAAAGCAACAAAGTCTAAGCTAAGTCTAAAAATGTTAACTTTCGGAGATCACCACATCTCCTCATCAGACTTCTTTTT
>NW_016157720.1:176049-176730 GCF_001687245.7 Rhagoletis zephyria | reverse complement strand
AAAAAATCGAAATACTCCCGAAAGATTCAAAATCCCGAAAATAGATCCAAGAACCCCGAAATAGTCCCGAAAGTCCCAAAAATCCGAAGTAAGTCCCAAAAATCCCGAATTAGTTCCCAAAGTCCCAAAATTCCTAAATAAGTCCCAAAAATCGCAATGTTCCCGAAAGTCCCACAAATGGAGAAATGGTCCCAAAAATCCGAAATTATTTCAAAAAATCCCGAAATACTCCTGATGATCCCGAAAGTTCCAAAAATCCAAAATTAGTCCCAAAAAAATCGATATACTCCCGAAAGCCCCAAAAAAATCAGAAGTAAGTCCCAAAAATCCCGAATTAGTTCCCAAAGTCCCAAAATTCCTAAATAAGTCCCAAAAATGTCGCAATGATCCCGAAAGTTCCATAAATGGAGAAATGGTCCCGAAAATTCCAAAAATCCAAAAATAGGTCCCAAAAATCTCGAAATACTCCTGTAAATCCCGAAAAGGTCGCGAAAGTTCCAAAAATCCAAAACTAGTCCCAAAAAAAATCGAAATACTCCCGAAAGATTCAAAATCCCGAAAATAGATCCAAGAACCCCGAAATAGTCCCGAAAGTCCCAAAAATCCGAAATAAGTCCCAAAAATCCCGAATTAGTTCCCAAAGTCCCAAAATTCCTAAATAATTCCCAAAAATCTCGCAAT
>NW_016157720.1:167572-170486 GCF_001687245.7 Rhagoletis zephyria | reverse complement strand
GCGGGACCCAAACCCAGCGCACGCGAAGTTTTACGCCTTCTCACTTTAGCTCGCTCCCAAACGGGTGTTTGGTTGCTACCCAGAGGATACGTGGATATAAATATCCGGACGTTGTGAGCTGCGATTTGAACCGTGCGCACAAGAATCGCTTCTGGCCACTCCCAGGTGAATGGCAGTCAAAAGTTTTCCACTTCTGCGCACGGAACCATCCTCCAAAAACTCTGCTCATCTACGGAAAAATGCCTTTCCAACGGTGTTCTTGGTTTTGAAAACGGTTCGGTAGAATCGCCAAACGAACGGAGACAAAATTTATGTTAGCGTATTAATATATAGATTTGGCAAATTTTGGCACTTTTTTATCCCCAAAATGGCACCTCACAGGTAAGGATAGTTGGCAGCCCTGATCACTGGTGTAGCATTTTCAGATTGTGTTGTTTTCAAAAGAACAATACAGTATATTTTGCTTTGCTGCCTTTATGCTTAAGTGCACATTTCAGATACCTACCCTAAAATGCGCATTACCGGCATTATTTTTAACATTTATAAGGAAACTCCTCCGATAGATGCATTCAACATACCTGCACATTGACCTGCCTTAAAAATTGTGCAACTGTTACCTAATTTTACAAACTTTTATTTATTTTGCTCATCTCGCAGAACAACGAAAATGGCTATCAATTAAAGTAGTTGTATATATAATTAGATACCATTCGGTAAACATTTTGCTTGCAGTAATTTCTACGTGGTAAGTGCTCCTCCATTATTTGATTTCATAGGGATTCGGATACCTTCCTCATTGAAGTAGTAAAGAAAATTCGCTTAAGTGCATTTTTCGGTTAGGTGCACAAGTTTTTCGTGCAAAGAAGAATGGGCAGCTAAGCAAAATATACTGTATATGAATGTGCATATACATATATTTTTTACGTTTTAACTCATTTCATTTTTTTTCTTTTCATTGATTAAAAAGAAAAATATATGCAATTTTCTCATTTTCGTTGTTGGTGTTTCTGACAGGGTAGGCGTATGATGTATTGTTGAACAATTTTCCGTCATCTCTTGTCAAATTCGGTCTACTTAGGGACTTTAAATTTTTAGATCGGATGCACCATTTCGCACACCGCCTTCAAAAGAGTCACAACTCAAAATTCGGCATTTTTGAAATTATGCGCTAAAAGTGTACACATAGCTTTTATTTACCTTCCAGCAAAAGCTGGAGCAAATTTCGGTTATAATTTGTTAAAAAAAAAAACCTAAGGTAAAGTCGCCCTTGCAAATATGATTATCATGTGCTAAAAAATATTTTTTCGAATTTCTGACGAACGTATTATTTTGAGCTGTGACTCTTTTGAAGACGGGGTGCGATTTTTTTTTAGAATTTTTAAAAATTTTCATGAAAACCTAAAAATTAATTGAACTAAAATTCAACTTTCACTTAAAAAAACAGTATTAGGTAAAAATACCTATAAAGAGGCTTAGTAAATCAGAAAGGCTTATGGAAATTCGAAGTTAACGCTAGTATTTAGTACGCAGCAACACTAAGAAAAATTAAAAAAGTAAGTTTTAACAATTAATTGACTAGTTTAAAACTAAAGTTTTACTGAAAAAAAAAAAACAAAAAGTATTAGTTAAAAATGCCCATTAAGACTAAGTGAATTAGAAAGACTTTTAGAATATCGAAGTTTACCCCAGTAATACGTAACACTAAGAAAAATAAAAAAGTGATTTTCTCGGAAGATTTACGTGATGGAACTTTTTATAAATTTTTTCGTACCTTGGTACCTAATACCTAATTAAATTGCTTACTAATTTTGTTTAAGGGAAAACCATCGCAGGCTTATATAATGACAGACATTATTACATACATACATAGTTTCGAACTTTCAAAAATGTTCATGTAAAATAAAAAGACATCTCGAGTCATTTCACAAGCATGCGAATCAATCGTAGCGCTTACGACAGAAGCAGAATTTTGATACGAAACAAAATGGTTTTGAAAGCTAAAGTAAATCCCTTTCAAGTGTGGCTATTGAGCCACAATTAACCCTTGACCTTAAAATCCACGGGATTTATTCCAAACCAAAAAACCTATGTATTTTTTATTATAATAGTATTATAGATTTTGAGACGAGCAACGATTCCACTGTTCAAAATTCGAAAAAGTTTGTGCACCTTAATTTAAAAAATGCATTATTTATTGCGTTTTTTTCTATTTGCATTCAGCTGTGCATCCTTCACTCAATTTTGTATCCCTCGAACAATAAGTTCAATTCAAGATCTTTAATTTTAGCCAAGGTAGAATCCTCTTGGCCCTCTGAGAGCCAAGTTATAACAATTTTAATCCAAATTTCGAAACTGCTGTACTAGTTTTTAATCCGAAATTAGAAAAAAAGATTGTGTAATATTACGAATGAAATTTCGAAGTTTAACTTCAGAATCGTAATAATTTAGCTCCCAAAGAGCCTAGATAATTCTACCTTGGCTTAAATTAAAGGTCTTGAATAGCACTAATTCTGATTTGTTGTTCGAGGATATAAAATTGTGTGATGCAAATCATAAAAAACGCAATATATAATGCTTTTTTCAAATTGAGGGTTTCTCGTCTCAAAATCTATAATCTATATATATAAAAAGAAGTTACATTTCCTTGGTAATCTTATAACTCAAGAACCGCCCTACCGATTCCCACGGTTTTGCATTCGTTGAAAAGGGCTCGGGCTCCGTGAGGTTTGTAGCAAAGAAAATTTTTAAAAAATAACTAGGGTCTCGAGATATAGACGAAAACGTGGATATGGGTAACCTTGGGCGTATATGTTCAATATGGGTATCAAATGAAAGTTGTTCATGAATGCTTTAAGATTGAGCACTTTTCATATAGCTGGGTGACTAGGGTCTTGAGATATAGACCAAAACGTGG
>NW_016157720.1:160675-164863 GCF_001687245.7 Rhagoletis zephyria | reverse complement strand
AAAAAAAAACGTTTTGACAGCTATTTTTAAGTGTTAATAATTTGAAGTTCCCCCGCATATCTTAAAAATTCACGCTATATATTAAAACTAGTTTTTTGCTATTAATTCATTTTATTTTAGTTTAAAGATCAGATAGAGGTTATTGCATTTAGAATTATAACTATTTATATAAAAAAATTTGCTGATAGGGGGTTTTTGCAGAATAATGAAAATGTGGGTTCTTTAGATTTAAATACTACGTTAAACTAAGTTTTTAACACAGAAATCATTGGTGTGCAAACTCGTTCCCTTCTATTCCGACGTGCCCAGGTAACCACATAATTTTAATGGTGTTTTTGTGTAGAAAGAGTATTTCACGTGATCTCGAAATTATATGAGAATCATTAGCAGTGTTAAAAAGGCTTCGATTGCTGATTTACTGTCCGTGCATATGAGGAAATTTCCCTCGCTTTTAGAAGCGAAACGTACAGCTTCTAGCAATGCAGCTGATTCGGCTGTAAATGCCGAGTAGTACGCGGGAAAAGCACCGGTGAGAATTGTAACACCTAGCCGTTTTGTTACCGTACTGTGAAAATAAGCTCCCAGGTCATTTAGAGATGGAACTGGGCAAATGCCCTTACGGCAGAGTTTTTACTTTAGTAAGCATCGGAGTAGATATGATATCCAAATATTTCATGTAGCTTAGTACACGAAATAAAGCTGATTACTTGCAACATCGGTTTTTTTGTTGAAAGCAGGATTCGACGTGAGAGATAGCTTTTATTGGCGAGGTGGGGAATGCACGGGTGCTTCTTCTCCTCTGCTGCATGGTAAGGTGTTTCTAGCAATTTAAGATGTTTTTTGCGCAGTGTCCGTAAATTACGAGTCCAAAGTCAAATTTTCTTAATATAAGAGCCCTAATTACATTTACGAGTGTAGTTATATGAACTAAAGAATACTTAGAACCAATTGATTAGATCGCTTAGTATGTTAGAAACAATTATTTTTACTTGCGTCCAGGCCTTAGTCTTAGAAAAAATTAAAATATCATCAGGGTAAGCTAGATAATCTACGTGCGTGTTTGCCGATATAATGGAGCTAAGTTTCCCAAAGGCGATATTGAATACAATACCCGAAAGTGGTGATCCTTGTGGGACACCATTAAAGAGAGGAACCGTTTTTGAATAACAGTTATTGACCCATACAGCGAACTTCCGGTTGTAAAGGAAAGACTTGATAACATTTTACATCCTCTCACCAATTTTCCAGGGCTTTAGTTATAGTAGAATAATATGGGAACCTATTCTGTCATAAGCCTTCTCAAAATCTACACTTAGAACTGATACAAGATTTCCTGACGCAAGAGCCGTAGAGGAAAAGTGATCAAAAATTAACAGAGGTCCACTTAAGCTTTTTGGGAATGCGAATTGGTGCGAATTCGTTAAGTAATTTTGTTCTTCAAACCAAATAATCCTTTATGAAATCATATTTTCTAATACTTTAGATATGCAGGAGAGGAGGGGAAATGGGTGTGTAGTTAGAAATTAAGTAATTGTTTCTATTTAGTTTGGCAATAGGAATAATAATAGCAGTTTTCCACTCTTGATAATATAACCCTTGAGTTAGAATGTAGTTATGGAGTTTAACGACTTTATGTTTGACGGGATACGGATGATTTTCTAGGACGGTGTAAAAGATTTTGTCTGCACCAGGGCTTTCGCCTATCATCGAAGAGATGGTTGCGTCAAACTCTTCAACAGATATGAGTACGTGAGAATTGTGGGAATCTTCGGACCAAGTGGAGGCAAATAAACGTATACACATCGCCCATTTACTTTAGTAGTGTCATAATCCACAAAATACAAATTTTGAGTTGAGTGTGCAGCAATTATAGCTACGTCTTTTTCTATGTCGTGTAAAAATGTTATAGCTGTATCGATTACCAGTATCTCACTAGCACAAAATATGTATTCATTTTTAATATCGGAGTATATGTAAATTCAAAACTTTAAAGCCGTTTTTCTCGAGTTTTGATTTTTTGAGTATTCACATTATTGAAGTAAATGAGCGGACATGTACATATATATGTACGCTACCGGCCAAACCCGATCTTAGGACAAACTATTTTTGTAACTCTCATCAGTCCAACACAAGCTACGCAGTCCACAAGATTGTTGTATCCAATTTGGTTTCGGTTGGACAGACATATCGCAGACCTAAGATCGGATACTACCGGTAACATATACATACATAGGCACATGTAATTTACCAGTCACAAAAAATATTAATAAAAACAATTTTCTAGAAAAATTGTGTAGATAGAGGATTTTGTTCTTATAACAAAATATTATTGCAGAAATTGGAATTTTCAAAATGAGAATATAATACCATTTAAGTTATATTTTAAATTTGACATTATTGTCATGGCTGAAAGATTAATCGGAGCTCACGTTACCATCAAAAACTCATTTTCATGAAAATTGCAGATAGAGGGTATTGAATATAAGCCCTCGATTAGCTTTCAAATCCATTTTGTTTTATATCAAAATATTGCTTGTGTCGAAAGCGCTACGATTAATTAGCATGAAGTGCTAAAAAACACACTGTGTGCCGCCAAGTTTGCTCGAATATCTTATTTTTCAGTCGAGAAATGTTATTTTGAAATTTTAAAATTACTACGGTGTATTTTTCTCAAAACCATATGATTTATAAAAATATAATTAATTTTAAACAATATATGATACTAGTAATAATCCCCGAAATGTTTAGCTCAACAGCTACGAAACTGCTGGCAACTGCTGGACACGACAATTATGTCTTAGAAACGGCTTGATGAATATGCTGTCAAATAAACAGCTGATAAATGTAAGCAAATGAAATAGCAACAAATAGAGATAATTGCGCCGATGGTAATTGGAATTCAACGCTGAGCTTAATTTACATAACCTTCACATTTAGCAGATAGACAATCCTCACGAANAGATCGTTCGCAGTACCGGTACAAAATAAATTTATGGTGCGGTATTTTTAATTGTCAGATATTGGGACCTGTGGAACTGCCGCCAACGCTCAACTCTCACAGTTATTTAGAGTTCCTTCAGGAACGGCTTCCAACTCTTTTGGAAGATGTACCCTTAAACCTGCGGCGAAGACTATGGCTGCAAAATGACGGGTGCCCAGATCACTACGGGCGTGAAGTAAGAGCTCATTTAGACGAAACTTATCCTCGCCGAAGGATTGGACGATACGGGCCAATCACGTGGCCCGTTCGATCGCCAGACCTGAATCCATTAGATTTTTTCTACTGGGGCTGTCTTAAGGACAAAATTTATTCAAAAACAATTCAAAACGAAGAGCATTTGCGGGAACAAATAAATGGAGCTGCTGCTGAGATAGCCCAATTGAGTTTAAGATCTCTAAAAGCGTCTTTTCTTAAAAGGTGCCGAGCTTGTATTAGAGTAGAAGGTCGCCAATTTGAGCATATTTTATCAATAAATGAATAAATTTTTCTTCAAACAACTCATGTATATCTTATTTCACGTGAACCCATCCTTCACACAAAATATTGATAGATATAGCCCTTGTTATAGACTCTAGTCCGAATTCCGGTAAGTAACATAAAATAATGTCAGAAGCAAGTAATTATGTACCTTTGTACTATTTAGCATGTCATTTGACGGTAACAAGAGCAAATTCAATTTAAATCTATTAAATACATTCTAGCGTGTCTCAGTCCTTTACCCACAAAAGCGGCTATAACTTTTTTTTTTTTTTCAAAACAGTAAGTGTGGCACCTTTCTGAAATCTTTATTAAATGAGCAATTTTTTTATGTAATGTAAAGTTATAGCTCAGTACATTTTTTTTTAACCCGAGATAGTCAAAGTTGGGGAAGAAAATATCAAAAAGTTAAAAATCCAGAAATAGTCCTAATTTTATGATGGTTCCTTAATATATTTTAACTACATTGCATTTGAGTATGGAGAGGCAACTATCTGGAAGTATTTTACATAAAAAATTTACTAAGTATTGCCCGGTTTGTAGTTGCAGTTAAACATGAAAAGGCACGAGGCACGATTTTTTTTAAATTCGAAAAAATGTAAATATTTCAAAAACGGTGACACTTTTACCTGAAAATTTTTTGTTTATCAGTGAGCTCACCCCCCCACCTACCTTGCCCTAAAGTTTGGCACGTTACTTCTGGGACACCC
>NW_016157720.1:150590-160620 GCF_001687245.7 Rhagoletis zephyria | reverse complement strand
GACACCCTGTATATGTATTAGCGTGGGCCGAAAATCCGCTTTTTTAGAATTTTGATTGGTAATAGCAAAAATATGGTTTATTATGCTCTAAAAAAAGTTTAGTAAAAATATGTGTTAATTAATTAATTTATTAATTTTTATATTTTGAGCACATTGAACTTTGATGGACTTGGGCGAGCCTAAGATATTGACCAAAACTTTTAATCTTGCACACAGATTTTTTTTAGAGCATAATTAACCATATTTTTGCTATTACCAATCAAAATTCTAAAAAAAAGCNGGGGGGGGTGAGCTCCCTGATAAACAAAAAATTTTCAGGTAAAAGTGTCACCGTTTTTGAAATATTTACATAAAAAGGGTTAGTTAATGGGCGCGTTTATAAGACGTAGCTGTTGCCTCACCGTTGGCTATTTGTCTTGGAAACGCACAGTTGAGTAGTTCCGCTCAGCTCAACAGTTGGCAACTGTCCGCCATTTTTTCCAGCGGAAAATTATTACGCTACCTAAACTCAACGTGATGGGCTTAGCATAAACAGCTGATCGAAATATATTTATATATTAAATTCAACGCCGCTTTGTCAGGAGGCAGTTCCAAACAAATTTATTATATTTTATATTACTGATGTGATTAAGTAACTAAAATATTTTATAACAATACCACGTTTCTAAATATATTTTTTTAAAGATGTTTGCGATATAATTATACACTGTTTAATTCATTATAACATTGAACGATTTTTGCAACACGGCGGCAGCTCAGCGTTGAATTCCAATTACCATCGGCGCAATTATCTCTATTTGTTGCTATTTCATTTGTTTAGATTTATCAGCTGTTTATTTGACAGCATATTCATCAAGCCGTTTCTAAGACGTAATTGTTGTGTCCAGAAGTTGCCAGCAATTTCGTAGCTGTTGAGCTAATCATTTCGGGGATTATTACTAGTATCATATATTGTTTAAAATTAATTATATTTTTATAAATCATATGTTTTTGAGAAAAATACACCGTAGTAATTTTAAAGTTTCAAAATAACATTTCTCGACTGAAAAATAAGATATTCGAGCTAACTTGGCGGCACACAGTGTGTTTTTTAGCACTTCATGCTAATTAATCGTAGCGCTTTCGACACAAGCAATATTTTGATATAAAACAAAATGGATTTGAAAGCTAATCGAGGGCTTATATTCAATACCCTCTATCTGCAATTTTCATGAAAATGAGTTTTTGATGGTAACGTGAGCTCCGATTAATCTTTCAGCCATGACAATAATGTCAAATTTAAAATATAACTTAAATGGTATTATATTCTCATTTTGAAAATTCCAATTTCTGCAATAATATTTTGTTATAAGAACAAAATCCTCTATCTACACAATTTTTCTAGAAAATTGTTTTTATTAATATTTTTTGTGACTGGTAAATTACATGTGCCTATGTATGTATATGTTACCGGTAAAATCCGATCTTAGGTCTGCGATATGTCTGTCCAACCGAAACCAAATTGGATACAACAATCTTGTGGACTGCGTAGCTTGTGTTGGACTGATGAGAGTTACAAAAATAGTTTGTCCTAAGATCGGGTTTGGCCGGTAGCGTACATATATATGTACATGTCCGCTCATTTACTTCAATAATGTGAATACTCAAAAAATCAAAACTCGAGAAAAACGGCTTTAAAGTTTTGAATTTACATATACTCCGATATTAAAAATGAATACATATTTTGTGCTAGTGAGATACTGGTAATCGATACAGCTATAACATTTTTACACGACATAGAAAAAGACGTAGCTATAATTGCTGCACACTCAACTCAAAATTTGTATTTTGTGGATTATGACACTACTAAAGTAAATGGGCGATGTGTATACGTTTATTTGCCTCCACTTGGTCCGAAGATTCCCACAATTCTCACGTACTCATATCTGTTGAAGAGTTTGACGCAACCATCTCTTCGATGATAGGCGAAAGCCCTGGTGCAGACAAAATCTTTTACACCGTCCTAGAAAATCATCCGTATCCCGTCAAACATAAAGTCGTTAAACTCCATAACTACATTCTAACTCAAGGGTTATATTATCAAGAGTGGAAAACTGCTATTATTATTCCTATTGCCAAACTAAATAGAAACAATTACTTAATTTCTAACTACACACCCATTTCCCCTCCTCTCCTGCATATCTAAAGTATTAGAAAATATGATTTCATAAAGGATTATTTGGTTTGAAGAACAAAATTACTTAACGAATTCGCACCAATTCGCATTCCCAAAAAGCTTAAGTGGACCTCTGTTAATTTTTGATCACTTTTCCTCTACGGCTCTTGCGTCAGGAAATCTTGTATCAGTTCTAAGTTTAGATTTTGAGAAGGCTTATGACAGAATAGGTTCCCATATTATTCTACTATAACTAAAGCCCTGGAAAATTGGTGAGAGGATGTAAAATGTTATCAAGTCTTTCCTTTACAACCGGAAGTTCGCTGTATGGGTCAATAACTGTTATTCAAAAACGGTTCCTCTCTTTAATGGTGTCCCACAAGGATCACCACTTTCGGGTATTGTATTCAATATCGCCTTTGGGAAACTTAGCTCCATTATATCGGCAAACACGCACGTAGATTATCTAGCTTACCCTGATGATATTTTAATTTTTTCTAAGACTAAGGCCTGGACGCAAGTAAAAATAATTGTTTCTAACATACTAAGCGATCTAATCAATTGGTTCTAAGTATTCTTTAGTTCATATAACTACACTCGTAAATGTAATTAGGGCTCTTATATTAAGAAAATTTGACTTTGGACTCGTAATTTACGGACACTGCGCAAAAAACATCTTAAATTGCTAGAAACACCTTACCATGCAGCAGAGGAGAAGAAGCACCCGTGCATTCCCCACCTCGCCAATAAAAGCTATCTCTCACGTCGAATCCTGCTTTCAACAAAAAAACCGATGTTGCAAGTAATCAGCTTTATTTCGTGTACTAAGCTACATGAAATATTTGGATATCATATCTACTCCGATGCTTACTAAAGTAAAAACTCTGCCGTAAGGGCATTTGCCCAGTTCCATTTCTAAATGACCTGGGAGCTTATTTTCACAGTACGGTAACAAAACGGCTAGGTGTTACAATTCTCACCGGTGCTTTTCCCGCGTACTACTCGGCATTTACAGCCGAATCAGCTGCATTGCTAGAAGCTGTACGTTTCGCTTCTAAAAGCGAGGGAAATTTCCTCATATGCACGGACAGTAAATCAGCAATCGAAGCCTTTTTAACACTGCTAATGATTCTCATATAATTTCGAGATCACGTGAAATACTCTTTCTACACAAAAACACCATTAAAATTATGTGGTTACCTGGGCACGTCGGAATAGAAGGGAACGAGTTTGCACACCAATGATTTCTGTGTTAAAAACTTAGTTTAACGTAGTATTTAAATCTAAAGAACCCACATTTTCATTATTCTGCAAAAACCCCCTATCAGCAAATTTTTTTATATAAATAGTTATAATTCTAAATGCAATAACCTCTATCTGATCTTTAAACTAAAATAAAATGAATTAATAGCAAAAAACTAGTTTTAATATATAGCGTGAATTTTTAAGATATGCGGGGGAACTTCAAATTATTAACACTTAAAAATAGCTGTCAAAACGTTTTTTTTTTTCTCTTGAAAAATTGAGTTTTTGCAGATAGAGGGTATTGAATATAAGCCCTCGTAATGTAATTGCCTTTCAAGGAAATATATTGCCATTGAGCCACAATCACTCCTTGACCTTAAAAAAAAAAGGTCAAAAATAGAGTTCTTCGAAAAAACATGCAAAATCCAACGGATATATTAAAAAAAACATTTTTTTGTATTTTTTATTATACTAATACTAGCAAACCCGGCGAACTCCGTTTCGCCACCAGATGGCTTCGTTTCTTGTAACATTTCGTTTGCACAATACGCGTAATTGATTTGATGGTTTCCAATTTAACTGTTAGGAAACGAAGAACTTAACCTCAATGTCACAATTTCACTATGGAGAGACTGGTGAATTTAACCTCAAATGCACGATCCAAATAATTTGCACAGTTCAACTAAGGACAAATGCCTGCTGTTGAAGTTGAATAAAAATTTGCACAATACGCGTAATTGATTTGATGGTTTCCAATTTAACTGTTAGGAAACGAAGAACTTTAACCTCAATTTCACAATGAACACAATACCGGTTTTAAGTTAGCGTTTGAAAGAACGTGCGTATAATAAATGCCACATGAAATTAACTGAGCAAAGTACAATGAATAGCTGTTAAACAATGTTTCCCGCACCGGCACCATCTACTTTAAATGAAACATACTTATTTTCGGGAGGGATACTCACACACCATATACTTCTCTATTGAAATTTTTCCTGAATTTTTTTAGCTATAAACCTCCAACGAATGCAAAACCGTGGAAATCGGTTCGTGCCTTCTGGAGTTATAGCGTCAGGAAGGAAAACCCTACTTATTTTTATATTAATTTTTATATTAAATGAGATTAAAGAACTGTCCGCATTACACAATTTTATTTTTCACAAAAACGGTATTCCACGTTTTGGTCTATATCTCGAGACCCTGGTTACCCAGCTATATGAAAAGTACTCTATCTTAAAGCATTCATGAACAGCTTTCATTTGATACACATATTGAACAAATACACCCAAGGTTACCCAGGTCCACGTTTTAGTCTATATCTCGAGACCCTAGTCACCCAGCTATATGAAAAGTGCTCAATCTTAAAGCATTCATGAACAGCTTTCATTTGATATACATATTGAACAAATACACCCAAGGTTACCCAGGTTCACGTTTTGGTCTATATCTCAAGACCCTAGTCACCCAGCTATATGAAAAGTACTCAATCTTAAAGCATTCATGAACAGCTTTCATTTGATACCCATATTGAACAAATACACCCAAGGTTACCCAGGTCCACGTTTTCTTCTATATCTCGAGACCCTAGTTATTTTTTAAAAATTTTCTTTGCTACAAACCTCACGGAGCCCGAGCCCTTTCCAACGAATGCAAAACCGTGGGAATCGGTAGGGCGGTTCTTGAGTTATAAGATTACCAAGGAAATGTAACTTCTTTTTATATATATAGATTATAGATTTTGAGACGAGAAACCCTCAATTTGAAAAAAGCATTATATATTGCATTTTTTATGATTTGCATCACACAATTTTATATCATCCAACAACAAATCAGTATTAATGCTATTCAAGACCTTTAATTTAAGCCAAGGTGGAAGTATCTAGGCTCTTTGGGAGCTAAATTATTACGATTCTGAAGTTAAACTTCGAAATTTCATTCGAAATATTACCCAATCTTTTTCTAATTGCGGAGTAAAAAATAATACAGCAGTTTCGAAGTTTGGATTAAAATTGTTATAACTTGGCTCTCAGAGGGCCTAGAGGATTCTACCTTAGGCAGATTTTTGACAATTGCTCAATTGTAAAAATTCGAAGCGGTGTTACCCAATTTAAGTTTTTTGGTAGAGAGGATTTTATATAATAAATTTGGGATTATATATAAAACAGTTGTATTAACATTTACCGTTTAAAAATAGTTAATATCTTATATTAAAAATGTTTAAAGTTTACATTAAATTCGATAAACATTTCGCAAAAACTTTACATTTAGGTTAATAAAATTTTAGTGAAGTTATTTTAAAAATATTTAGTGTCTTTATGCCATCTGATTATTTCACTATGTAACTAGGCAGGACTATTACAGTTTTCTATATCGGGTGCGATTGTTTCTGACATAATTCGAACACTGAAATTACAAATTTTGATGTGTAATTTAATGCATATTTAGGGGATTCACAATTCGTGTTAGACATCGTCATGTCTTAAAGGCTTAAATTTGTTCAATATAAAGTAACGGTTAAAAGCGATTTGAAAGATTCGTTGGGTATAATAAGAGCCAATAATATATTTCCTACTAGTTTAAAAACATTTTGGTTATGTTAAAAACGCCTAAAGAAGTATTAGGTGATATTTTACGTTTAAAAATTTTAAGACTTTAACACATTGCGACACTTAACACCTCATCTGAATCCTCCATATGTGCTTGACCATTAAACTATATCGTTGTTTATTTGGGTGAAATTAAAATATAGTTCACTGTTCAATACTGGAGTTGGTGTGAAATATGCAAATGAGAACAACAATTACAACTTATTGAGCATTAGCCTCATTTATTTCAAAAACAAAAGACATTTTTCTTGGTAAAATTTCGATTCTAAGAATAAAATGTTTTTAAACAAACGAAAAATTAATAATAAAATTTGAAGAATTTTAGATACTGCGTATGGAAGTATGAAATTTTGCAATATGCTTAATTATCAAGTGGTTTTTTGTATCATGGAAACACATAGCAACTGATTTCACACTTACAGTGGGATAAATTTAAAACTTCTAATATAAATAAGTTAAATTTAGTTAAGATTTTTTTATCAATTTTAAGTTTTCGTTTGAAATAATTTTCATGAACTAATCTATTAAGAGACCTTTATAGAAAATTGTCGTACATCCGATATCTATTAAAATTTTGACACCCTCACTTTTTGGAAAAAGAAGTTCAAGATACAAGCATGGTTGCCACTCGCCAACATTTTTTTCTACCAGAATCTCTTAAGAAAAGTTACCAAAAGTTACCAAATCTTCACTTTTTCACTGAGAAAAAATATACTGAATAAAACTGCTATATTTCTTAACAAATGTGTGTATACTTACAGCCAGTTTCTGTGACTTAATAAATTGAATATTTTTATAATTTGTCAATTTTTGATTATTTATAATGAACTCCGAGTTCTAGCACAGAAGTTTAAATATATTTTCTTGATAAATTATCAAGATTGAAAATGCCATTGACAATCATAATAATAATTATTTTTATTAGAAAATATTTTGCTATCAATTAATTACTGCATGTGCCGTTATACTCATTTTCGTTGTTGGTGTTTCCGACAGGGGAGGTAATGTGGAACGATTTTCCACCATCCCTTGTCAAATTTGGTTTGGAGACAAACCGCTTTCGGCGTTGTGGCATTTTCAGTGTTATTTTTCGTGCGGAATGTACCGTTATTTGGACTAGGGATGTTGCGGATGTAGAATTTTAGACATCCGCGCATGCGAATGCGGATGCGAATATCTAACAGCTAACAACCGCGGAGGCGGATGCGAATGCGGATGTCAACTATTTAAAAAAAAACAATTAGAATCTAGCATAATGGACAGATCATTGTTAAACAGCGCTTACAAGCCAAACCAGATACATATGTCATGTTGTTTCAGAATTTGGAGAACCTGTAACTTTATCAGCACTTTTCGATTTTAGTTTTTGTAATTCATTTTTGATACTTTTTTCTGCGACTGCTTTGAAAAAATTGTGCTTATAGCGAGCTAAATAGATGGATATGGAAAATAAATTGCTTTCAAAGTCGTGGCTGCCAGCCGAATCGGATCAGAATATTGTTATTTTTTTAAGCACCCTGTTTTTTATAAGCATTTGAATAACAGATAGTTACGTAATTCTTATCTAATTAAAGGTTAGACCTATAGCTTTTTAATTATTTGAGCATCGATTCTCTTTATAGCTAGACGTTGATCATTTCTACTGGAAATCCATATTGAGGGAGCTTACTCATTGCACCCAAAAAAAAACTTCTCTTAATTGAAGAAATACAGCAATCAAAATGAAGAAAAATGGGAACGAAACAGCATTCCAAAGAAAAATTACGCATTCGGGAGAATTTTTTACTCATTCGGAAGATTTTTCGACCTTAAAGTAAGGAAAGTTTTTCTTTGATCCAGAGATGGATTTTTGGTTCAGTATGACTTTAAATAGCAAAGAAGGGACAGTTTTACCACAGAAGTTTTTAGCCAAGGATCCAATGTAAAAAATAAATATTATCCAAGAAGTAAACAAAACTACTGTTTTTAAAATTTTTGCCAAAAATAATTTCCCCAAAGAGCCCCATTTGAAAATATTCAAACGAATATATGTAATAGGTGGCATACGCGGTACGGCTGACTCGCGAGTCATTTGTGTACGTGTTGATTCGCCTTCGACTACACCCAGTTGAATCATTCAGAGTTATGCCAGGAGTCATGTTGGTCTAACTAACACATATTTATTTTCACAAACGCTTCCAAACCGACTCACGAGTCACGCGGACCGTGTATGCCGCCTACAACATCAAAAGCCAATCACGAAAATTTTGTTAAGAATTACAGTGCACACTTTCTTCTTTTGTGTCTAGTAGTTTTTTTTTAAGATTGCTCCAAAAAAAATAATAATAAAGAAAGAAGCCAAAGCAGGTATTTAAAGCACAGAAAAAAATATTATTAAAATGACTATGTTCTCTTTGACGTACGTCAAAGGTCAAGTAGGAGTGGGACCTTTCATGGTTGCCCATTGATATCTCGGTTATATAGCTTAAGAAACATTATTTCAAGACATTTTTATCAAAGTTAATAGATATGACATTTGACCAGTTTTGTTACACAAATACTCCTACGACCACCGGCAAAAATATTGGCTCCAATATGTAATTTCTTTGCCATATATACGTTTTATCGGTCCACTTGCAAAATATTCGCATTCGCAAAAGCTTCGCATTGATTATTGCGAATGCGAAAGCGAATGCGAATTTTAAAATTAATGCGGAAGCTCCGCGGTTGCGAATGCGAATGCGAATATTCGCAACAACCCTGATTTGGACCTGCGACTCACAGAATAATGGCACCGGTACACAAAAAAGAGTTGCGGGTGCTTTTAACCGTCCATTTGACTCGTACAAAATTTCGAGTAAATTGCGAAAAAATTTTTGCAATTTTTTCGGTTTTTCATAATTTAGTGTACGTGTCAAACGGCCCTCAGATTCGGATTCAGTGGGTCGAAATACATGTCGATAGGTGGGTCCAGTAAAAAGCACGCGACATTTTGTGCCGGAATAGTTAAAACGATTTCAAAAAATGTGAGATGTTAGAATTTAAAATATATCGCAAAAATTCGAAAGTTGTTTTAGAAGTGCAGCCCTTGGTGCTGCCACTGTAATTCAAATATTTCCAGTATTCGAATATGAGATGACTATAATTTTATCGAAGTAATTTTGTAGAAGTGTCAGTAGTGCTGCCATTGAAATTCGAAGGGTTTTTATAATTACGCACATGCAAAATATAATTCATTTCTTTCTAGTAATGCAAATAGATATTTAGTTGCAAAAGTTACCAAAATGAAACAAAAGTTACCAAGTTACCAAACCGTTTAAAAGTTACCAATTTTGGTAAAAAGTTACCAATTGTGGCAACCATGGATACAAGTTTATGTGCAAAAGATAAATTAAACAATAAAAGTCCCCTAATATTTATGGAACATATAATAGGNCAACCATGGATACAAGTTTATGTGCAAAAGATAAATTAAACAATAAAAGTCCCCTAATATTTATGGAACATACAATATAATTTTTTTTTCATTACCCAGACTTTATGAATAGCCTACTCTATAAGTAATAGTAGAAATTCCGAATTAGTAAGTTCAGTCAAGACGTCATTCAAAAGTTTTGAAGAAAATCACTTTTCTCTTTTGTGAAAATTTGGGACTATCTTATGCGAGTATTGTCGACGATTTGTTAGTCTATGAATGACTAAAAATTAACGAATAAATGGTTAATCGCGATTAATGATTAAAATTAATTAGGCGCTCGCTGTGGTGTAGTGGTTAGAAGTGCGCACTACCATTCCGCAGGGTGAGCGTCCGAGCCCAGTTCCGGTCAACATAAAAAAGAAAATGTTTTTTGTAATAGTGGTCGGCCCCCGGCAGGAGTCGGCGTAAAACCGTAGGTTCCTCCCCTTTGTGCGACAATTACGTTCCAAGACATATTATTGCTAAATTACGAAACAAAAAATCTTTAATTGGCTCTACTGAAATATATGAAATTTTTAGTTGTGCTCTGAAAGTATTCAACTCGGAACCCGCTGGTGGTAGCAGAGG
>NW_016157720.1:124068-149688 GCF_001687245.7 Rhagoletis zephyria | reverse complement strand
CCGTTATTGCAGAGGACCATCGATATGTAAGCGCCTTTCTATTATTATTAGTAATCATCAATAAGAACAATAATGGCGACCTAGTAACTGATGTCCAGAGCGTACTTAAATTATGGAGGGAACACTTTTCCGCCCTACTAAGAGGGAGGCCCCCACTACGATGGAAAGATCAGGTGGAGAAGGACTTGGCTTCACTTGGCGTTTCCAATCGGCGTCAGTTGGCACAGAAGAGAAATGAATAGCGTGCTTTGCTGAACTCGGCCAAAATCGCTTAGGCGGTTACAGCGCCAAAAAAGAAGAAGAAGAAGAAGAGAATAATCAATACAATTTCAAATTACATAAACCCAGTCACAGCCCTTTTTGTATTCGACACTTGCAGAAGTAACAATACAGAAAATAAATAAAAGCTGTTTTGATTAATATTACATAAACTGGAAACTGTTAAAAATAAGTGCACTTGTGTACAGAGATTTTAGAACCTATTTAGTTCCTAAAATGTCTGTTTGCACATCAAATTGCTAAGAATGATGAAGGAAATCGATTCAGACATGCCTGTTTAACTGGCCGTGAGTGCACAAAACAAGCAAATGTTAATTAAGGGGTTATTCAAGTATTGTGTAACCACCAGTGGGAAGGGGGGTCTTTGGTTTGCTTCTTTTTTATGACAAGGGGCAACATTTCTTCAAATAAAACATTAATTACACGCACAAATTTTGCCTGCAATTTCGATCACAATTGAACACTGCACTTCACTCTCGTTTCGAATTTTTGAAAGCGTTTTTTAAGCTATTTAGTGGCATAACACTTCTTGGGGGCACTTGATATTGTAAAAAAAATATGCGCAATTCGATCACTAACTACATTTTTTTGTAAAGAACGCCCGTTTGCTTTAAATTTGTATAATTACAATAATTTTTTTATTTTGTTTACATCTGTCATTTGTTACAAATAAAGAAAAGTCTATGAGTTACCAAATATAAATATTTTTATATTCTATTTATTAAAATAATAATTTACAATAATAATTTATTTAATTAATAATTTATTAAAACACAAATTTGAAGTTCTTATACATTTGTAAAACTGTTTATCACAAAATGTTATAAATTGTTTGCAAGAATACAATAGTTTTCATGCATTTTGAGAACAATTAATCGAATATGTGTACATACATATGTATAGCATGTACTTATGCGTACTTCAACTCTGTTTAGGCGTGTCTGCTAACACCAGGCGCCTAAATATATGCTATGTACTGCTGCATGTGCAAAAATTTCCTTTATGCAATTTAGGAAATTTTTGCACATGCACTTCTCAACTGCCATGTAATTGAACTTTCTTAAGTTCTAATTAGATGGCACTTCAAAGGATGCTCGGCCTAGTCTGATGCATCCTCCGGACACTGCTTCCGGAGCATATTGCGGACTCTGCATGACTTAAAACCATGCAGAGGTGGCAAACGAACTTTGCCATTGGCCACAGTGCCTACCCACCATTTTTGAACCAATAAATATTTTTTTTTTTATAAATACATACATGCAAATACTGGTCTCCCCTCTCACTGAGTTATTCAAACTCCATAGGACCATGGTTAAGTCCCTGGTCAGATCATAACCCAAACTAGCAGTCGTCCTTCGGCAGGCAATGGCAAACCTTCGAGTATATTTCTGTCTTGAAAACTCTTATTATAAAATCATTTGGTGTTCGGAGTCAGCCTTAAATATGGACATAGGTGTCTCCATTTGTGCCACAACAACAGAACTCATGCCCCAAGTTTGAGCAGAAGCTCGGCCAAACACTTAGATGAATATTTTAGCACCAAATATTTATTTGTTTACTGATTTTAAGGGAGATGGAAATCTTCTGGTTTCACATTTTGAGCATGATACAAAATAGAAGGTAGTTTCATTTATTGACATTCATTGTTGTTGCCGACAACTTGACTTTTACCCTAGAACACACACCCGGGTACAAATGTATCCACTTTCAACTTTGAAGTGTTGTAACTTTTGAACCGCTATACCTCTATACCGCTACTTCGGATCTAGGAAGATTATTTAGTTTTGAGTTCAAATTCAAAATTTGAACCAGATCGGACCATTGGTTCAGGAGCTACAGCCTTCCAAACACATTATATACGTAAACACACACCCGGGATACGTTTGTACCCCAATAGTAAAAATCCTCATAATAATAAAAAAAAAACATTTTTTATATTATTTTTTTATTTGAAAAATTAAAAATATTCATTTCACACATTATATTATTGACTTTTATTATAAAAATTATAAAAATGCATCTTATATCTAAGGAAAATCATGGCAAATAGAGCAATTTGTTGATGTGACCGAATGTTCAAGACACATTGGCTTCTTACATTTGTCGCACAGCTTTCTGGTTTTTCTACGGCGTTTTTCCTCTTGTGCGTAACATAAATAGCAAGATCCGGACACAGGTTTTGGCGTGCGCGCTGCGGCAGATGTTGATGCTGCTGTTGACACCATTGATTCCACCGGTCGGTTGAAATATGCTTCAATAGCAATTTTAGTCGAAAAATTTCGCGTCACTTGACGATTTATGGCTCTGGCTTCAATAATGGGCATACACAATGCTTCAGCCAAGCTGCGCAGGATCTGCTTACGCTTGTTGTTTGTTCTCCAAGGCAACATAGGGTTATTCAAATCGTAGACAATGTAGGCTGCAAGAGCTGTAATGTCCAACATGTTGAAGAACATCGCTAGTGGCCATCGTTTTGTTTGTCTTTGTGTTGGATATTCCGCAAACATTTGGTCCATTCGATCAACACCACCTTTGGTACGATTATAATATTCAATTATTTCAGGTTTCCCACTGTCAGCTATTTCAGCATCATTATGCATGGTCGAAAGCAAAATTACTGCTTTATTTTTTTTGGGAACATAAGAGCACATTGTCACATTATTTTTGAAGCCAAATGTCGTTGAACCAATTGTCCTGTTTTTGTTCTGCTTCATTTCTTGAGGAATATATGATTTGTTTTTGCGCAAAGTTCCAACGATCGTGAGTTTCCAGGTGAGAAGCAGTTCTGCAACTGGCAAGGTCGTAAACAAATTGTCCATTGTAATGTTTCGGCCACTTCCTTGGTATTTGGCAGACAAATCCTTCACCACTCGTTCGCCTTGGTTCGTTTCCCTACCAGTTTCTGCTTGGCCAGTATATATTTGTCCATGCAGTGGATATGCATTTGTGGCATCGCAAATCCACCAAACCTTGATACCATATTTAGCAGGTTTTGACGGTATGTACTGCGTAAACCGTGTGCGTCCACGGTAAGGAAATAATTGTTCATCAATCGTCAAGCATGAGCTGGGCTTGTAATGTGCAGCAAGATTATTGTTCATCATCGTCCACAACTCACTGATCGGTGCTGCTTTATCAGTTAGTAAGCGTGTTGCACGAGTGTTTTTATCGTCAAATCTTAGGAACCGCAATATCGAACAGAAACGGTTGACTCCCATTGTGGCGCGATATAAAGGATAGTTTTTGACGCTCCATAAATCTCGAACATGTTCTCCATTGCTATGGTTCGCACCAGTCATAATAAGTATGCCAAAAAATGCATACAGCTCTGTTATTGACACAGGCGTCCATGACTTAGGAGTTGTGTTTGGATGCGCATTGTTGTAAGCATTATAAGTTTCTTTTGCTAACTTATTTGTGTGGCGCATAATTATATCAGCCATTTCAACGTTCATGAAACATTTGAATGTTTGCTCTATTGACAACATTTCAGTGCATCTAGCTGGTCCAGAACGTTCTCTTATAATATTTTGTCTGAGTACCTGACGACTTACATTTGGTTCTTTCATCCACTCAGTACCATCACGTGCAACAAATTTTTCGGCACTAGCAGGTAATTCATTATTTTCTTCTACTTCTTCTTCTTCATCGTCTTCTTCATCATCCTCATAGTCCGCATAATCAGGTAATACTTCTGCGGCACTTTGCGAAACTTCAGCATCGTCATCAGCAATTTCAATGTCATTGATTTGAATTTCTTCTTCATCTTCTGAGTCAAAGTCATAGGGAGCGTCATCGTCACAAATTTCATCAAATAAAGATTGTATATATGATTCTCGCTGTTCCTCAGTTAGCCTGCATAATAAAAAAAATTAGTATATGTTTACATTGTTGCTTATTTTACATTTTTTACCTTCTATATGCTGCACTTGATAAATATTCGTTTCTTCTTGAAGTCATTTCGTATCCAGTTATTTATAGTTTCAGTTATATTTATTTTCACTTATATTTTCACTTCTTACACTTTTGAGCACCAAAACAATAATGAAAATATCAACAGGCAGCATTTATAACAACACCTCGTGTGAAAACAACCCTTGCAGCTGCATATAAAATACAAAAACCAGTTATACCAGTGTATTTGCTACCTACGTACCCATACCTTGCGCGACCTTTTTGCACATATCTTTTGAACCAGGTAGAATATTTCAATGAAATAAAAACCAAAATGTGTATTCGTTGTTACTCTACAAGTATATTATTATAAATTATATTATTTTGTTTTGCATTTATCAGGACAACAACAAAAACAAAAATCCACTGTTGCATGTCCTGACTTTATTTGCCCATATCGCTGGAACCAGTAGGAATATTCGAATGAAACAAAAGACAAAATACTTGTTATATATTAAAATATACATTTCAAAAAAAAATCATAGAAATCGGTTGAATAAGCATTAAAAAAACCGCAAAATAAGGTCCCGGGTACAAACGTATCCCGGGTGTGTGTTTACGTGGTATTTTCTGGGTGTGTGTTCTAGGGTTTAACAAGTTTATGACATTTAACTAAAATCATGTTACCAGATTCTTTGGCAGCAAATTTTTTGTTTCTTGAAAATTGAAGTTGGTGAAGTTGGATAAAAATATTAAAAGAAGTCTTGCGCGTTTCCAAAATACAAGAATTCGGTACAGCTGTGCAAAGGTTCGAAAATAAGGTTTTTTGCTTTTCCCAGGATAAAGTACATATTACGATCTAATGCAGTTTGACGACAAATTACTGACGCAAAGTACATATTTTTAAACCTCTAAACGAGGTACCGTTATATGTGGAAAAGGGAGGAGGTCGAGTTAAAATGCTGTCCTGCAACTTGTAACTGTTTGGATTCTTGGAATTTTCTGATAAAGATGTGACGCTGCTAAAAAATATATATACACACATAGATACATATAACCACAAAACTGTGTATTTGTGACAGGCATTATCCACATAAGATGAAAACTACTGCAGTTCGGGTACGGTTCGGTTATTTGTACAATAATTTTGGGTTATCGTGTCCAAACGCGTGACGCGAATCAAAAAATTTTTACATATTCATATTTACGTCTAGATTAAGCTTTAATTTAAAACTAAGGTTTCGGTTTTAAATAAGCACTTTTTTGAAAATTTGGAGGTGGATTTTGCGCAAAAATAATGTGGATGGCGTAACCGGAGTTGGATGGATGATGTTATTTTTTTCTCGCGCGGCCGAAGAGGACCAACGCGGAAAGGACTTTTGCGCAAATATACTGCTGATGGCCCAAAACGAGTTTAATTTTTCTTTGTGAAAATGCCAATTTTACCCCATTTTGAAATGGGCCCCCGAAGGGCGAAGGTTGACTTTTCTTCAAGTTTATACTGTGCTCTTGCTATTAACTGGAGTATTAGGTGCACCACCTCTTCCCCCTTTGCTCCCTCCACAAAATCATTGTACAAATATCCGAACAATTTCCACGCACAACATTAAATCCTCTGATGTATTGTTTGATTCCTATCAATGTGGCAAGGTAGCTCATAATTTTGTAGAGTTTATGAAACTTCAAAAACTTATTTTATGTCAAAAATTCTGAAATGAAACTACCTTCATTTTGTATCATGATTTTGAGTATAAAAATCTCAACCCTGATACAACAAATAGTATTAGTATTGAATGATAATGACCCCAACAAGCAAAATAAACTTAAAGAAAGTTTTTTTAAGTTTTCAATTATAAACATTAAGCTTACAAAACGTTGATTTTTTGTTTATAAAACGCTTGAAAGTAAGCGTAATATAATCGAAAAGGAACATTGGTTATAAGCGTAGAAATATAAACTTGTAATAAATGTTCAAAAGAAAGCTTTTTATAAGCGTAAAAGTGTAAACTTATAATAAAGGTTCAAAAAAAGTTTTTTATAAGCGTATGAATATAAACTTACTAAAAATTTTCAAAAGAAAGCTTTTTATAAACATTTTTATAACCCTTTATTTAAAGATATTTCATTAAAAACTCATACATAGATTGCTTAACATCTAGAAACTAAAAGAAATGCGAATTTTCGGCCGACTCATCTACAGTCACGAAAATATAAATAGGGAATAGACATTTTAGCATACAAATTCACAATAACACATACAAATTAAGCATAAAAAAGTTAATTATTACATCTTGTTGCGTGCTTTCAATTACTTGCGGTTATTGGCAAATTGGAAAAGCGACATCGATGCAGCTATATATTCCGCTTCATCGCCGACATTCTCATTGATGAACTTTTCTGAAAAAAATTTAATACATTTTTAATTGAATGTTAAACTAAGAAAGGATAAGGGGAACTCATCATTTGAAGACTCGAATGCTCCACCGATTAGCGCAGCGGGTCCTGGATTGGACTTTTTTTTACCACATTGGTTTTATTTAATTTTTTCTTTTAATAATATATTTTAAAAAACGTAAACACGTCACTTACGATTCAAAAAAATTTATATTTACTACTTCATGTCGTTGGCATTTACATTTCATTTATAAGTTTAAGTTATTTATAAACATTCGCTCTCAAAACTTATTAAAGGTTTATTTGAAAAAACTTTTAATAAGCTTAATATTAAAAATGCTTATTTAACGCTTATTATAGCAAACTTAATTTAAGTTATTTTTAAAAACGTTTACTGAAATGCTTGTTGGGACAGATTGCATTCAAATAAACGTACAATCATATCTGGTATACAGCTCCCAAGAAACACGAAAACTTAATACAATAAAATGACGTTCAAGAAATGGAAAATAAATTTCCTTTTATCAAAATTGCTTAAATCAGTTTACAGTTCCCAAGAACAAAATGGTCGTATACTTATTTCTTCAAGAAAATTTACAGCGAATGCAAAGTACTTTTTCAAGCAACAGAAATAGTGAAACAAATTTATTCAGATTTTTCTTAACAACTGTACACTAAGCACAATAAATGAAAATAATTGAAGAAGCGAACTTCAAGATCTCCTTAGCGCCTGTATTGGCGGCGGAAACGGTTTTTAAAAGTTAAAAGAATTTTTTTGCAAATGTTCGGGGGAAAAGCCTTATAAGAAATCCAAGAAATGGTTAATTTTTTTTTATTTATTCCGAAACCTTTTTTTTGGGTGGGAGGGCTGTTTGGGGAGAGCATGACTTTCCCCTATTTCCCCCGTAAGTCGGCGCTTGAGTACGCTGTTTTGTATAGGTCTAAAAAATTCTTGTTAGGTAAAAACATTACATTGTAACTTTTATGTTATGATATTGTAAATTTTTGTTGCTTCATAATAAACACTCAACAAGCACACCAACAGGTTTCAGTGCAAATAAATAAATCATGAAAACAAATAAAGCGTGCAGCTCATGAAGCGATTGAGGTCTACATTGTATGTACGTGTCACCGTATTAAGCAATAAATTCTCCTTTAAATAAAGGGATGTGTCGAGCTTATTGTACTAAGTGCCCAACTCAAAGGACTTACTTATGTAATGGGTACGCATATTTTATTGACCCAAAGCTAGCATCTCCAACTTGAATGTGTCCGTATTGTTTTGTGCACGAGCATAATAATATTTTAAGTAACTTGCTCTGCGCAACGTCTCGGCATGAATGAATGGAAAAATACTTCGTGTTTCATATAGAATTTGTAGCTTAATGTTCAATAACATAAACAACAGCAGCAGGTCAATACCCAAACTAATTTCGTAAAAGTGCAGAGTACAGTGGGCCAGTTTCCCGCACTTTTTTTTAATATTTTGCTTCAATTTCAAAATTCGATGGAGTTGCTGTATTGTGTGGAACACCATCTGAAGGTAAAATAACTACGGTTTGCTGAATTGCAGGATCCTAATAGTGAAAAACCACTCGTGGACATATTTGTTTTAATTAGATAACGGCCTATTATACATCTTTTTCAGTTATTTGAAACGTACATTTTTGCTTAACCTTGTAGTTTTAAAATTTCGGCATTTAATTAATTAAAATTAAATAGCCTTAAAAAATACTTTTAAAAATACTTATGCCAACTTCAAAATGGGAAACAGGATATTTATGACGAAATTAATGTTTCGAAGCAGACCACTTGAGGTTATCAAAATGTCTTCGTATTTAAATAATAGTCTTGGAATTTCATCTGCACTTGCAAACTATGTGCTTGCTACCATGGGAATCGTATGCATTTTATTGTTGTAAATTTACAAATGTCACGAATATGTAAATGCAAGAGCATATGCCCAAGATTCTGAACAGCCCTAATGATTTTTAGGCGGAAAATAAGAATATTGTAAATTTTTGGCAAATGGGGTAGCCACGCCCACTTGGGGTTACATGCGTATATCTCGATAACCACTACACCACACATCGATAAATCAGTAAATACTGAAGCGTATTTATTCAAAATTTGTGTTTGCAATAAAACTTAACCAAGTAATACGTTTATTATAAATTTTTGGTAAATAGGCGTTGCACCCCTCACTTATGACCACATATGTGTATCTCGCTAACCGTTCGAAATAGGGGTAAAATCACTCCTTACCATGTAGCGGTAGTTTTCGGAAAGGTGAAAAAGCTATATTTAATCCGTGAGCCGAGTATTTAATGTTCGGCTTCGTCCGAAATTAGACTTTTTACTTGTTTTAATCTTAATATTAATCTTGATCTTAATTTTATTCCTAATTTTAATCTTTGTCATTATTTTGTTGTTAATCCTAATCATAATATTAATATCAACACTAATATTAATCTTAGTCGTAATCCTTATCTTAATCTTAGTTTTTATCATATTCTTAATCTTATCTTAATTTAAGTCTGTATCATAATGTTACGTTTATCTTAATCTTGACATTAATCTTAATCTTAATCTTAATTTTTATTCAGTTGGATTATTTATTTATTTATATATTTATTTTTAATATTGTTATTGAGCTTAGTACCACGATTAGGTTTATTACGAAAAATGGAAAAAGCAATAAAGTCTAAGCGGTAGAAGTTATAGAGGCTATTCCGAAGATCACCATATCTGCTATCAGACTTGTTTTGTTTTTTCTTCTTTTTTCGCCTTTTAGACTTCGACAGGGATCGAACCCGCGTCATCGATGCGCAAAGTCAGAAGCGTTAACCATTGAGCGGCAAATCAGCTGCACTTGATAGTAGTAGGTTGAATAAGGAAATGAATTAGCAACAGGAGTTTACGGGGTGGGCATAGCTCAGTGGTTAACGCTTCTGATTTTGCACATCGATGGCGCGGGTTCGATCCCTGCTGAAGTCTAGAAAAAAAGAAGTCTGATTGGAGATGTGGTGATCTCCGAAATAGCTGCTATAACTTATACCGCTTAGACTTTGTTGCTTTTTCCATTTTTCCTAATAAACATAATCGTGGTACATAGCTCAATAAAAATATTCAAAATAAAATATTAATAAGCCACAATTAATGGGTTTTTATTTTTTACAAAGTGGCCGTTTCCCCTCGTTTTTTTTCAAGAAATGAAATGAAGGTTGTGTCCTCCTGTAGCAAAGACTTCTTCGTACAAAATCCTCCTTAAAAATTATATTTTCCTCCCTTAGGCGTTTTCAAAGTTGGCAAGTCTAATCTCAACACACTGTAAATACACGTTGAACTGGATACGGATTTCTAAAGTTGTTTTCTTTTGAAGCGACAATTTGTCCTTGAATATTGACAGCGATACAGGTTAACTACGAGTATATAGGGAAATAAAAAATCGTTGCGCTCTAAAGCACTTTTGAATCTTCAATCAACCCTTAGTTTGCTATTCTCCTGCTTTTCATGAATGTAGCTTTTCCCACGGCGTAAGGCGGCAGCAGAAAGTAACCGCAGTCGCCTTTTTGACATAAAAGGTGCCCACGTGCGTATTGAGGGATGGAAATGATAGGAAAACCTATAAGTTGATCTGAGTATTCCTACCAAAGGCATGCAAGTACATCTTTATGTATGCACTTACATATCCATGTACATGTACATACATAATAAATATTTATTAGGGTGTTCGACTATTCGATTTTTTCCAAAACCGAGTTTCGAGTTATTCGAAAAAGGAAATTTGAAAAAAACCGATTCTTAATTTTAAATTCACAAAAAACCGGTTAGACTGGATATTTGCTTATAATTTATCGCGTTTGGATAACGCTTACAGTTAGTCATTTTTGGCTTTCATTTAAAAGACAATAATATGGAATAAGTTCGTATTTAAATTAGCAGTGAAGCAAATATTAGATCTAATAAACATTTAAATGTTCTGCGATCAACTGATTTTTTCTCTAGTTGTTGAAAACATTGACCTTCACTTTTTAAAAGTATTTTCTAAAAAAGATATTTTAGTCAATTGTTTGCTGAAATGTATCTGAGTTTTAATACTTTTTATTAAATCATTTAGTGAATCAAATCCCTAAAGCAATCAGATCTGGAATATATATCTATTTTTTATAGCTAACTTTTCGCTGCAGTGCCTCAGTGCTCTTACCAAAAATTACTTTAAGCTGCATTTGGCTTTGCGTTTTAAAGGAGCTGTGTTTGACTTCATTTTATCCAATTTGTTTGAACGATGCTCATTTAACATATAGTATATCTACGGTGACCATCCGTCCTTTATTTTAAAGGACAGTCCTTTACTTTCAACCCCTGTACTTTATAATTTTTGTCAAATAAAGGACGCCTTTTGTCCTGTATTTCTTAAACCGTCCTTTAAATGAGCTTTGGATTTTGCAGAGGTTTAGTTTTAAACAGAGAATAGAAATAAATAAAAATGTCTCTTATAAAATATAATGAAAGCCTTCGCCAGTTTGTTTCGCACTCCACTTAAGGGTTTTTATTTATTCGGTAATCTTTATACAATCTATAAATCACGAATCATTGATAAGACTGGTAGAGGAAATTTACATAATTGAAAAATTAACTATTTAATATTTAGACATTTTACTAAAAAATTTAATATACTTTGAGTAAAATTCGTTATTCACAAAAGCACAGGGAATGTTATGCTCAGGATCATGTTGCACGCTGAGTTTCCAGTTCCACTGAAAATTAGCGAAAACTACCGCTGGCTTCGTCGTGTGGTATGAATTATGATAAACTCATTTTGGCAACAAAGGATGGCTAAGTCCTTGATAAGGATTTGGTTTCATTTTTCGTAATCGGTCAAAATCCGGTTACAGCGCCTTTCGAGAAGGTGAACTTGTACCATTAAATACTATAATTAATTAATTAGTAAATATTTGATCTAAATTACGATATGCTTAAGGTTCTTGTATCATACAAGTTGTACGTACGTATTCCCAAATCATTTTTTACAAAAAAGTCCTTTATTTTACGTTGGTTACTAAGGTCACCGTAAGTATATCGCTTTAAAAATCAACCGAAATTAAGAAAACGCTCTTATGGCGAATCTGCAGATATTTTAAATAAACGCGTATCTAATAAATTTATGGCCTTATTGACAAAAATAAGCTTTATAAAGTGATTCTTTCATAAAAATTTTCTATTTATAAGACAGTTAAGGTCTTTTTATTTTTTATGAATTTGGGGGTTAGTCTATGAAGCTTCTAATCTTCCAGGTACATAGCTGCATTTTTGCTTAAGTGTAATAAAGCACATGCTTAAAAAGCGAATGCAACCAAACGAAATGTTCTGTAGTTGATTTCAAAGCACGTGGATTTGCATGACTTTGAAAACCATAAATATCGCTAGCTTAGAGTGAAAAAGTTGCTAAGTCCAATTTTTATGATAACTCACATTTTGATATAGGAAGCAAAATACATTAAAATGTATTGTTTCGAAAAGGATTGAGTTAGTTGTTTTATTTTTATCGTTTATATATGTCTATAAGAAATTTATTCTTCTCCTGTAAAATTAAAAAACATGTACCTAGCAACTTTGCACTCTTAGCTAGGGATTTGTTCGTATGTACTCCAAAGAAGAATCTTTGAAGGAAACTTTCTTGTATTAAGAGAAAGTTTTAAAATGCAGTTATATAAATACATAGCCTATATGAAAAACCCGGTGTATTCGATAACAAAACTCTGGTTTTTATATTCAAAAAGTCAAAGTCAATCACCCTAATATTTATCCATGAGTAGTTTTTTTAGGAAACATACATAAATAACGTAAACAAATGAAATGCGGTTTTTCTTTAACCTTTTTTGTTACTACATAAAACAGTTCGAACGAAGTTGCGGATAAACACAAACTACATACATGCAAATGTATGTATCGGAGTATCAGAGATGTATTAACAAGCCTGGAATGTACGCATCATTCTGACAAAAGAGCAGTCACCAAATAATTCACCTGTAGATGTATAAAGGCATTGTTAAAAACATGAACGACCAAAATTAATTTTGCAAGCCTAATGGCTTCTATATATGTATGAATGTATGTACATGAGGGCGGTTCGATTTTTTCCCCATAAAATCGTATATGCGGAAAATGCTCCCCCCTTATCATTCTGAGTAACTTTGCTTAAGAAACTGTGGGTCTAAAGCCAATTTCTAGCCAGCGAATTTGAAGCGGAAGTTTCATATCAGGTAATAAAAATTTAAATTTTTTATTTCTATTTTTATTATTACTTTTTCAGTCAAACAGAACAACAGTTTCTTACTGACAAAGTTGGCTACCAGCAAATTAAAATAATTATAAATTAAACTACTCACTGCTCCTTTTGGAAGAGACGGGTCCAAATCCGAAATATTATTTAATTCGGAAAGAGTTCTCATTAAGGGAGCATTTTAAGAGTAATTTGAGTTGGGTATTCCCCCATATTTAAATCATTGAGAAGTGTCTAAGGTTACGAATCGAGACCACGGTTGCCACACGACAAAAAATTGTCTGACCAGAATTTACAAAAAAAGTTACCTAAAAGTTGCCAAGTAAAAAACAACGTTTTATTATATAATAAACTGTTAAAACAAACCTCGTTTATTTGTCATAAGTAAAACATGGGTACAATAAATAGTTTTATTAAAAGGAAACTATACAAATTCATTTTACATATGAGGCCATGAGGGCTAGAGGAGCCTATTTAAAAACAAATTTTTAGTAATATGAGAAATAAGGATCTATAAATAATAAATGCGGTCTTTTACTAAACAATTCATTGCACCTACGTGATGCTATATATTATAGTAAAAGGAAACCAAAAGGGCGTGCCTCGGGCTATTACTTTTTCGATTCTGGTAATGCATTTTAAGGTGCACCTCAACTTTTTTTTAAATGTCATAAACTAGATATATTCCATACGTATATATGTAAATACATTTTTATTCAATCTCTGTATACTTACGTGTATAAAGAAGAATATGAAAAAAAAATTGTAAAACAAACAACACATAAATATTTTTGCAACGCACGCGTTTAAAAATATACTTTTCATAAAAACGCGCTTTAAGCTATTGTCTTTTGAACGGGATCTTAGCAACAGAATAAAAAAATTATTTAAAAAAATCGACTTAAGTGCATATACCGAAGCGCTAAAGAGCCTAAATATACCGCACAAACTGCTGTTCAAACCTCATTTTTTTCATTTCCTCTATATATGGATCTAAGATCTGTCAATAGGTTTGTATAGTAACTTCTCCAGTAAAAGATTGCAGCGAGAGCATAAAAGCAAAATAGAGCGTAAAATTGAGAGAAGAGAAAACTACAAGAAAAAGTTATTGAACACAAAACTAGTAAAAACTTGCAAGTGAACAGTTGTTGCACTGTTTTGACATTCTGCTGTAAACATTTTACTATTTATAAATCAGTTTTAAACTCTTTTATTTACACAAAAGCACTTATACAGTCCAGTGCATCATTAATATTTTGATTTCCACTCATTTTACTTTTGTTTACGCTTAACCAATTCAACAAATGGCAGCTTTTGACATTCATTCTTCTTCTTCTTCTGATAGCTAAATTCTGCTAGTAAAAATTTTACTAGGAAGAATTTGCAGATCTCCCGTGTTATTACGCTCTCGATTCAGGGCTCTCTTGCAAATTTTTTGGGTTATTATACACTTTTCCAGTAAAAATTTGCAGGTTCCAGTACAAATTAGTACTGACTATTTGTTACTATACAAACCTAACAATTATTGAACGTGTGGCATATTTCGTGATATCAATTGCATGCATTTCGAACAAATTAGATCTGCTATCACATTAAGATAAGATTTCCAGGCTTCATCTATTGGACTTTAAACTTCTCGACACAAAAACATGTAAATACTGACGCGATAAATATTGACCATGTAGCATTCCCGCACANTGTCTTTTGAACGGGATCTTAGCAACAGAATAAAAAAATTATTTAAAAAAATCGACTTAAGTGCATATACCGAAGCGCTAAAGAGCCTAAATATACCGCACAAACTGCTGTTCAAACCTCATTTTTTTCATTTCCTCTATATATGGATCTAAGATCTGTCAATAGGTTTGTATAGTAACTTCTCCAGTAAAAGATTGCAGCGAGAGCATAAAAGCAAAATAGAGCGTAAAATTGAGAGAAGAGAAAACTACAAGAAAAAGTTATTGAACACAAAACTAGTAAAAACTTGCAAGTGAACAGTTGTTGCACTGTTTTGACATTCTGCTGTAAACATTTTACTATTTATAAATCAGTTTTAAACTCTTTTATTTACACAAAAGCACTTATACAGTCCAGTGCATCATTAATATTTTGATTTCCACTCATTTTACTTTTGTTTACGCTTAACCAATTCAACAAATGGCAGCTTTTGACATTCATTCTTCTTCTTCTTCTGATAGCTAAATTCTGCTAGTAAAAATTTTACTAGGAAGAATTTGCAGATCTCCCGTGTTATTACGCTCTCGATTCAGGGCTCTCTTGCAAATTTTTTGGGTTATTATACACTTTTCCAGTAAAAATTTGCAGGTTCCAGTACAAATTAGTACTGACTATTTGTTACTATACAAACCTAACAATTATTGAACGTGTGGCATATTTCGTGATATCAATTGCATGCATTTCGAACAAATTAGATCTGCTATCACATTAAGATAAGATTTCCAGGCTTCATCTATTGGACTTTAAACTTCTCGACACAAAAACATGTAAATACTGACGCGATAAATATTGACCATGTAGCATTCCCGCACAATCCATCACTATTTTGAAATCCATCAATATGGATCACGATCCAAATATCACAATAAATATTGAACGCGTGACAGGTGCACCACACTGTGATAAATTAACGAGTAGACTGCCCAGCGATAATTTTCTTCGATATGTGGTTAGCTATTTAAGTGTTTCTAGTAGTGTTGTCACTGCTACACACAACCATAGTGAATCCAACTTTTTTAGTCGGACTTTATACACAGTAAACTTACCAAATGTTACCAAAATAAAAAAAAAGTTGCCAAGTTACCAAGCACTCAAAAAGTTACCTATTTTGGTCACAAGTGACCAAATATGGCAACCGTGATCGAGACATTAAAGTTTAATCGTTCTAAAAGAGATGGACAGAGTTTATTACCCTTTTATGATATTAATTACAAAAGAGTGTCCCAGAAAGGAAGTTCTACTATTCAAGGCTTCGAGATTTATAAGCTGACAACGTGATTCGTATGGGGGCAATGGTTCAGTGAAATTCAAAGATCGAAGAGCATATTTAATAGAAACTATTTGTATACGTTCTATTCTATTAATAAGGCATGCGTGATGGGTCTCCAGATAAAGGAGACATAGTCTAATTTTGATCTCACTAAGGTTGTGTAAAGAACCTTTAACATACATGGGACTGAAAATGGTAGACTGTTACGCCGAACGAAGGCTAACATAGCGTTTGCTTTAGAAACGATATAATTGATTAGTGACGAAAAACGTAATTTTATGTCTAAATAGAGACCTGGGTATTTAACTTCAGTACTTACTTGAGCCTGGAGCCCGAGATGAACTAACTTGAAGGTGTTGGTTTATGCCTTCTAGTGAAGGTACAATTAGAGCACTTTTCAATATTCAGGAATAGGCGGTTCCGAGTACACCAAGTGTTCAATTTATCAAGCTCAGACTGACGTGTTTGAGAGTCTTCACGATTCCTTATATCCGAGTATATTTAAGGTCGTCTGCATATAAAAGAAAGTTTGAAAAAGGATAACAGGACCCAATTTCATTCACATATAATAAAAAGAATAACGGCCATAGAGTGCTACCTTGTGGGACCCCCGATGCTGATTTTTTATTCCAAATTCTCGCCAGCAGCGCTTTTTTAAATAAAACTTTATGGCAACACTAGTGACTAGTGATTAAAAAAAAAACTTTTAAAATATAGTAAACGGGATTATAAAATCGGCCGATTTCGTCTGTGGTGCTCTTCCATATAAAACAATATGGCCACACTGGTGAAATTTGCGATACTGGCAGCACTGACGACACTGGCGACAATAGTGACACTGGAGACACTGGTGACACTCGCGACACTGCTGAGACTGGCGTTACAGGTGACACTGACGACACTGGTAACACTAGGGACACTGGCGACACTAGCGACAATAGTGACACTGGTGACGCTGGCGACACTGCTGGCACTGGTGACACTGGTGATACTGGTGACACTGGCGACACTGGTGGCACTGGCGACATTGGTGACACGGCCGCCACTGGCGGAGCCGAAGACTCACGACACTGGTACACTGGTGAAACTGGCAAAGTTCGCATAGACACTCCCAAACTTTAAAGACGTTTTGCTTTTTTGAATTATGACACTATTGAAGTAAATATGCGATATCTACAAGGCGAATCTACACAAGGTGATGTTAAAATTATTCTTTTGTTGTAATTTTGTTTCTACTGATTGTCAATGTGCGTGTGATTAGTTACTGTAATTTTTGTTTTTGTTCTGCCAACACCACCTTGTATAAATTCGCCTTGGATATGTATATGTATATTAGACTGCATCACTCCCCATAAAAAAAAATCGGTACCATTTTTCCATTGGAATTATAAAATCTATTATATTTTAAAACGTCCACCAAAATATTTTGGAAAAATATTAAGACTTACGTGAGCTGGACGGATTTGAAAATACATCTAAAAATGGAGTTTTTTTTATGAATAAAAATAGTTTCTTAAAGTTTTTTTTTTTTTAAATCCCCTCAAATGACAACACGGTTTATGCTTAAAAAATTTGCAAAAACATTTTAAAAAAATTCAAAAAAAATAATTAACGGAATCCTAATGATGAGATTTTTGATGCTGTTTTTTAACATTTTTGTAAGATTGGTATAAGAAAAACTTTAATAACTGAACCTAAACTCTTCCGATTTAGACTTGTGAGGTATCATTGGAAAGGTATTTTCTCGCCCTTTTTATTTCTTTGCTAACAAACTCATTCAAAGGATGAAAGAGAAAGGTAGGATGAACGAACGTCATTCAAAGTTGAATTAAGAGGTGTTGGTATTTGAAAAAAATAAAAATTGGGACACGAATGACATTTTTTGACAGAATTAAAAACAGTGTGAAAATACTTTCTACTGAGATCTCATAAGTCTAAATCAGAATAGTTTTGGCCCAGTTATTCAAGTTTTTCGTAAATCAATCTTTGAAAAAAGTAAAAAAACAGCATCAAAAATCTCATTCTTGCAATTCCGTTGAGAAGATTTTTAAATATTTTTACGCAGATTTTTGAAGCTTAATCTGTTTTGTCATCTGAGGGGACTTTTTTCAAAAAGTTCTTTAAGAAACTATTTTTATTCATAAAAAACTCCATTTTTGGAGGTATTTTCAAAACGGTCCAGCTCACTTAAATCTTAATATTTTTCCGAAATATTTTGGTGGACGTCCTAAAATATAATAGGTTTTGTAATCCCGACGGAAAAACCGCAACTTTTTTTGGTGATGAAGTCTAATGTATATATCTATAAATTAAAAAAAGTTTTTTTTGGAACGAAGTTTGTTTTTGTATAAATATGTCCAAAGCTTCCTATATATGGAAATTAAGTTGTTATATAAAATTAAGAAAAATTATTTTTTTAATTAATTTGCGTTGCAAAGCAGTAAGTAATAAGTGTAAGTGAAAATTCAATTTAATTTTATATCCATATTTTTCAGGATTTATTTTAACGGACTTTGTAATTTCAAAGACATGATTAATTCTAAAAATTATTTAAGAAATTCAATGCAATATCGAATAAAAATATTGGTGCTAAATGAAAGAGGAAATTTCTTTAGAACTTAAAAGGTTTACAATTTTTTGGATTCACAAGGACGAATAGGTAATTTTTTAAGCTTATAAAGCTAAAAGGACAAAACTCGAGGATATTATCCAGTTTATATAAGTCCTTAACATATAATTTTTTCAAAAACAAATATTTGGAAATTTCAAGGATAAGATTTTAAAATGACATTTTTAATACTTATCAATCCTTATGCACCAAAAATTGAATCTGGTTAAATTCTACAGAATTTCCTCTTTAACTTGATAACTATACCTCTTCTCTGAGCACATTTCACTGAATTTTTTTAATCATTTTTGAATTACTGAGGTCAGAGTGAAATACTAAAAACGCAATTTTACTATATTTGGCCCATGGTTTAGCGATTATATTAATTTTTGAATGTAAAATTTTCTATCGCATGGTGTTATGGGCTAGATATTTATAAAATAATATTAGTTGTTAAAGAGAAAAAAGAAATATAGCCAATACTGGTCAAGAAAAGGAATTTCTATTATTGCCATCAGTGCACATTGCAAATCCCGAAAATCCCGGGATTATTTGCTTAGAATCCCGGGATTTTCGGAACATAAAAGGCCGGGACACCAGGATTAACATTCCTAGGACATAAAAAACCTTGTTGCATATCCATTCATTCATACACACTATCAACAACATCGCTGTAGCGCTGCAGGCTTTCTTTTGATTTGAGCCATGGTGGAATAATAACAAGGTGTTGTCAGTAGCGACGTGTTTGTTGCAATTTTGACAAGATCGGCATGCTTATTTTCAGTACAGGCGATCATAATTTTTATACTACTATTCTTTGGGAAATAGTATTTAAAATACTACATTTTAGTAACTCGTTTTACCGTGATTTTTTAAGAACTTGATGTTTTCAGAACGATATTAATTTTTAAAATTGCTGGATTTGTAAAAGTTTTGTCCTCAAAATGTAAAAAAAAACTTAAAGGTAACGTGGTTATCAATGAAAAAAGACGCACACAAAAATCTTATGGATAGGCGATTTTTTATATTAAATAATTTTTTCTACATTGCAATAATATTGAGCCAAATAGACTACTGATACACTAGAATAGGGTGGCTGCTTGTTAAAATTGGGAACTCACTTATATTTCCCATATTTTATCTATTTAAAAAGTCATTTACAGTCTTATAGGAAATTGCCTTACTATACAACCAATGCCTTTTATAAGTTTTAATATATGACCAAGCCGTGTGGAGCTGCCGATACAGACATATATTGATGCTTATAAGTCAGTAATTATATAATTTTCTATAGATATTTTGAAATAGAATGCACAAACAGATTAAAAGTAGTAACTAATTAGTGCCTTCTCTACTAATTCAAAATGCGTGACCGAAATAGATCTGCAAAAAGTGAAGTGTGAAGTTAAGTTACTGACAACTAGGGATGTTATTTTTTCGGCCTTTTCCGATCACGGGATTTTCGGGATGGCGTTGTAACAATCCCGGGGTCCCGGGACTGATCCCGATTTAGATATTCATTACTTTTCAACAACTTGAATCGAAAAAATTGCTTCTATATTGTTTGAGAAGCTCTCCTACCATGAAATAAATAATAATAAATGGGTTTGAAACCTTCTTTTTTATTTAAAGTGGCGTTTTTATTATTTCTCTCTGACCGCAGGATTTATTTTGAAGGACTTTGTAATTTCAAAGATATGATTAATTCCAAAAATTGTTAAAAAAATTCAATGCAATCTATAAGTATAATAAAATTGTAACAGATCGATGTCTGCACATTATAGCTATTAAAGAAAAATTAATGTGGGGTCTCTTTATTAGAGCACCAGAAGCCAAATCAACCATTTTTAGAATTTTTGTCTGTCTGTCTGTCTGTCTGTCTATCTGTATGTCTGTCTGTCTGTCTGTATATTTGCACGCGCATCCCTCGAAAACGAATGAATGGAATTAAATGCAGTTTTCACCGATGTATTGGTAGAGGTCTAACTTAAAATATAGAAAGAAAATAATTAGAGAGTTGCCACCTGTTCGAAAATTGTAGTTTATATAAATTGATAAGAAAAAGTGAATATTGCAATATGGGCGCCAAAAGAAAGAGGTTTAAGAAGGCTTACTAACAAAATTTTTTTTTAGAGTTGTCACCTGTTTGAAAATTTTAATTCAATTTAATTCATAGGATAAATTGATTATTGAAATATATGTATCAAACTGAAGGGGTTTAAGAAATTTTACTGCCGAAAATATTTCTGAGGAGGGTTGCCACCTGTTTAAAAAATTTTATTGTATTAAATTGATAAAATAAATGAAATCTATATCTATACTTATAATACAGTTTTCACAGGCCGATGTCTGTACCTTAAATATATTAAAGAAAAATTAATACGGTGGGCTTTTATTAGACCTACAGAAGCCAAATTAAAAATTTTTGGAATTTTTGACCCTGTCCGTCTGTATATTTGTACGCGCATCACTCAAAAACTAATGCATGAATTGGATACAGTTTTCACCGATGTATCGCTAGAGGTCTAGCTTACAATATAGAAGAAAAAATTAGAGAGTGTTTAAAATTTTAGTTCAGGTCAATTGACACGATAAAGTAAATATTGCAATATGGCTGTCAAAAGAAAGAGATTTACAAAGGCTTACAGCTGAAAATATTTTTGTGGAAGGTTGCCACCTATTTGAAAACTTTAATTTAATTTAATTGATAACATAAATTAAATATTGCAATAATTGCAAACTAAGGAGGCCAAGAAATTTTAATGCCGAAAATATTTTTAGGGGATTTGCCAACTGCTTGAAAAATTTTATTCCTTTAAATTTGTAAACTAATTTTGAAATATTAAAATACGGACATTAAACTAAAGAGGATTAGGAAGCTTACTTTTGAAAATATTTTAAGATAACCCCAATGTTGCCATATGGGTATCAAACGAAAGTATTTGAGAATAATAAAATTGCAACAGGCCGATATCTGTACATAATAGATGTTAAAGAAAAATTAATATGGGGTTTATTAGATCAACAGAAGCCAAATCTAAAATTTTTATAATTTTGGTCTGTATGTTTGTAAGCCCATCACGCACAAATTTAAGTGTGGAATTAAATGCAGTTTTCACCGATGTACATATTAATATTTTTATACCCGAGCGCATTTGTGCACAAAGGTATTATAACTTTTTTCACATAACGGTTGTTTGTAACAGGCAAAACGAACCGAGATAGATATTGACAAATGTATACATAAATGATCAGAATGGAAAGAGAAATCGATTAAGCGGTGACTGTCTGTCCGTCCGTCCGTCCGTCTGTGCACACGATAACTCGAGTAAATATTGAGAAATCTTAACGAAACTATGTAAGTGCACTTCTTTCGGGCGTAGGACGCATGGTATTGAAAATGGGAAAAATCGGACATATTTATAACGGTAATTTTCAGAAATATGAAATACGCGATATTTTAGTAACTACTGAAGATTATTCACTCAAAATTGATATTTACAATAATTTTTAGACGAAAAATAAGAACATTAAACATTTTTGGAAAATGGGCGTAGCCACGCCCACTTGTGGTTACATGTGTATATCTTGGTAACCGCTGTACCAATTTCTTCCGAATTCAGCACAGTTGTTAGCCTTAGTACAACATACAAAACAGCCGAAAATTTTTAAAATCGTACAATAACCACGCTCACATCCCATATAACGGTAATTTAGAGAAATGCGCAATATTCGATAAATCAGTAAATAATAAAGCTAACTTATTCCAAATTGATGCTTGCAACAATTCTTTACCAGGAAATACATTTATGATAAAATTTTGTAAACTGGGCGTGGCACCGCCCACTTATGATCACATATATGTATCTCGGGAACTGTTTTGTACCAAACTCGGTACAGTTATTGTGCTTGCCAAATAAAAGCAAAACATTGAAAATTATTGAGATCGGACGAAAATTTCAGAAATGCTTGAAACTTCAATATTTCGAAATTTAAGGACGCTAAATTACTCAAAATTTATACACTCCGGTTTACCATGTAGCGGTAGCTTTCGGAAAGGTGAAAAACATATATTTAATACCTGCGCCGGGTATTTAATGTTCGGCTCCGCCCGAACTTACACTTTCTTATTTGTTTTTTTTTTGTTTTAGTTTATTGTCGATCATTATTCCTAGGGATTTGAATGTATACTTTTTCCAGTGCGTCATTGTTTATATTTGGAGCTAGCAACGGACTGTTCTCACAATTTTGCCATGATATAACCACAAACTTAATTTTATTTACATTCAATTAAGTGTGTTCAAGCATAACCAATCGCACTTTTTTGCAAATTCTGTGTGGAAGGTTTTTCGCTAAAAAAATCACAATTTTTTTTGTTCCTGCCAAAAAATTACGGCTGTGACGTCACGCTTTACAATTTCATACAGTTCTCTGTGCAATGTATTTCACTAAAACACTAAGGGCCGTTTGCACCATGTCTAGTTAATTCTAACTCCCAGTTAAACATCTTTATCGACGTTATCGACACCCATCATATAACATGTGATCGATAAAGCAGTTAACGTGCTTAACTGAAGGATGTACCTCCAGTTAGCGTTAACTAGACATGGTGCAAACGGCCCTAAACGACTGCTCCGATTTGGTTCATATTTGAAACATATGCCAGCATCTTGAAAATAAATATTCCGACCAAGCATTTATTCGGTATGTAGCTCGGGATATTCCTAAGATTCTTATATAGACTAAAACGTAAAAAACCAATATACATATCTCTAAAACCAATTACGCCGGGGAACTGAAACTTAGCACTAAGATTCTTATATAGACTAAAACGTAAAAAACCAATATACATATCTCTAAAACCAATTACGCCGGGGAACTGAAACTTAGCACTAATGCATATGTTGCAAATGCATTGGAAAAGGGGGCGTGGCACCTTCCATACAAACTGAACTTCTCATCAAGCTTATCTCTGGAACCGCTTACGCTAACGTCCTGAAATTCGACAAAGCTACATATGTTATCAATATCGTGCTTATGGCGAAAAGTGGTAAGTAATGGAAAAGGGGGCATGGCACCCCCATGCTTCTCATTTCACTTATCTCTGGAACCGCTTACGCTAACGTCGTTTGTTATCAATACCGTACTTATAGCAAAAAGTGGTAATTATTCGATATACATTTACGTAAACGCGCAAGTATCATTCGATTGGGAACCATTTTCTCCTAAATTTCTAAATCCCATTGAATTATTGTAACTTTGTTTTTAATTTTTAGTAAAAGGTAAAATTTATGTGAAAATTTTTAAGAATTTTTTTAAATTTTGCACAAAGAATGGAGCTTTGATTTTTCGAGTTTCGTTATAGACTGTCCTATCTACATACCTATTTGCATAATATGATAACCGTTTTCATTGTTCGGACTAAACTCAAAAACCACTGAATAGAGTTCCGTTAGATTGTCGGAGATTATCTTACATATATGGTCCTATTACATGCTACTAGAAAACTCTCTAGATGGTGCTGGAGTAGAGTTATTTAAAAAAATCGTATTTATTGATCGATTTCGTTCAAATTTTAGATGTGAACTATGTACTTCTATGATGATAAATTCTTTTGATAAAAATTGGCCCCATGAGTGCCGCTGGAGTCAAGGTTGAAATTCATAACACGTACTCATTTTATGGTAAGCAATGGTTTTGCAGAAAATGGACCCAATGGATGGCGCTGCAGCCGAAATATATAGAAACCCCGTGTGGTTGGTCTGCTTTGGCCTACCTAAATGAAGGATGGGGTTAAGTTATTCTGACGCCCTCATGCACGATCATGCGATCTTGCGTCTACCTAGAAATCAGTTCATAAATATTACCACGAATTGTAAAAGTGGCGAATTAACAAGGCAAGATCACCGTAGGTATATCAGTTGCTTCATTTGAAAGATATTCAAGAGATCACACGACTGATTTAGCCAATATACCGGAAAATTTTTCATCCTGTGGGAAAGCGAGGATTCTTGGCCGGCCTATAACAGAAAACGCACTTCTGTGCTCATGAATGTTCTTATAAGAACTTTTATTGCCACACGCATCGCACCATTGTTGTAATTGCAGGATCATAGAAAAAGATTACGCATGCTTGGCAGAGATCTATTATTGGCCTATGTGTGAGAAGGTTACTGCGCTTTAGTGGCTTCAACTTAAACCAAAATTTTTTACTTTATTTTTGCTTTTAAACGCTCTTTTGCAGTGGCCAACCCAAATGTTCTTATTAGGCGCCGCGAAGTAAGCGGGCATTGGCTAGTGTAGAATAAAAATATGGGTAACAAATGCAATAGGAAATTTCTTTAGAATTTAAAAAATTTAAATTTTTTGCTTTCACCAGGAGGAATAGGTAATTTTTAAGCTGACAAAGTTAGAAGAACGAAATTCGAACAAATATTGCGAAATTTCAAGGATAAAATTTTAAAATGACATTTTCAATATTTACCAGCCCTTCTGCACCAGAAACTTGAATCTGTTTGAATTCTACAGGATTTCCTGATTAATTTTATACCCATACTTCTTCTCTAAGCACATTTCTCTGAATTTTTTAAATCATTTTTAAATTACTGACGTCAGAGTGAAAAACTAAAAACGTAATTTTACTATATTTGGCCCTGGTTTCCCTCCAGTACTACTGGAGTCTATGTCTACTTTTGAACCGCTACCGCACCGACTCCTATGTAAGTAGCTACTCTATTAACCCGTGGAAGTGCACATGGTAGTGCAGAATCGAACCAATCGGAAACAGACCAAATTTCAAATGGTGGTCTAATAAAACCTAAACCGCAATTCCTTGTTGACATAAAGAAACTGAAATTAACTTTTAATAAATTTAATGGAAAGGAAATTTCGTATTGCAAAAATTTAACAGCTGAATTATAGAAGTTAAGTTCTGATGTAAATTTAGAATAATCAAACCTTTTTTTAAATGTGTAATATACTTTAAAATTATGTATTTGAATAAAAATAAATAAATGCTTAATAACACTGGGCTAGTAAAAAAAATGTTCTTACATTGCCAAAATGGGTTTATAAATGAGTGTGCTTCACTTAGTGTGTAATTTTGTGTAAGTACGCCCCCTTTTCCAATAACTGCAATATTTCTCCATGAGA
>NW_016157720.1:119243-124043 GCF_001687245.7 Rhagoletis zephyria | reverse complement strand
CCATACCAAGTACTATACCATGAACACTTCCAGAGATATTCAGTGTGAAATATTCGGTTGGTATGGGAGGTGCCACGCCTCCTTTTCCGATAACCACAATTTTTCTCCATGAGTATGCTATTGCTTTCATATGTGTATCTCCATACCATGTTCGAGTCCTCTTCCATGAACATTTTCCGGGATATGCAGTATGAAAAATTCGGTTTGTATGGGAAGTGGCACGCCCCTTTATCTAATAGCCTCAATTTTTCTTAATTACCATATGATTGATTTCATATATCTCCATACCAAGTTCCAGTACTCTACCATGAACACTTTCAGAGATATGCAGTATGAAAAATCGGTTTGTATGGAAGGTGCCACGCCCCCTTTTCCAATAACTGCAATATTTCTCCATGAGAATGTGATTGTTTTCATATATCTCTATACCATATTACTTACTTACTTACTTACGTACTTAAGCGGAGTTTACTGTATCTTGTACATACCAAGTTCGAGTACTATAGCATGAACACTTCCAGAGATATGCAGTGTTAAAAGTTTGGATGGTATGGGAGGTGCCACGCCTCCTTTTCCGATAACCATAATTTCTCTCCATGAGTATGCGATTGCTTTCATATGTATATCTCCATATCATGTTCGAGTCCTCTTCCATGAACATTTTCCGGGATATGCAGTATGAAAAATTCGGTTTGTATGGAAGGTGCCACGCCCCCTTTTCCAATAACCGAAATTTTTCTCCTTATCTTTTCGGACTATAATCAGAATAGTGTCAAAATGCAAGAGCGTAAGCAAAATGCGTTCACTAAAGAGAATAGCAAGAAAAAGTAAAGGAACCAAGGCATATTCAACAAGGTAGAAGTGTATGGAAGGTGCCTCGCCCCCTTTTCCAATAACTGCAATTTTTCTCCATGAGAATGCGATTATTTTCATATATCTCCATACCATATTCGATTACTCTACCATGAACACTTCCAGAGATATGCAGTATGAAAAATTCGGTTTGTATGGGAAGTGGCACGCCCCTTTTTCTAATAGCCCCAATTTTCTTCATGACCATGTGATTGATTTCATATATCTCCATACCAAGTTCCAGTACTCTACCATGAACACTTTCAGAGATATGCAGTATGAAAATTCGGTTTGTATGGAAGGTGCCACGCCCCCTTTTCCAATAACCGCAATTTTTCTCCTTATCTTTTCGGACTATAATCAGAATAGTGTCAAAATGCAAGAGCGTAAGCAAAATGCGTTCACTAAAGAGAATAGCAAGAAAAAGTAAAGGAACCAAGGCATATTCAACAAGGTAGAAGTGACAATTCAGTCGAGCTCTCTCATAGCTGACTAGGCCTGGGTAACGGTGCAAATTTTTTGTCGCTGACACAGTAACTCCAGCGCCACTGTCGGAATCAGCACAGTGTGTTAGCGCAATTGCGCCTCTTCAGGCTAAAGCTCAATTCCTTTATTGCTGCACGCTGCACCAAAGTGAATTAATAAAAGGTGATATCGGTTGAGAAAAAACTCAAGTATACCCAAGTTCAAAACCCAAAAATACAACAAACCCATCATTTTCACATTCAGAACGACCGTGACGAATTCTAGCAACACCACCTTGTATAAATTCGCCTTGTGCTGCACATTTTACAAGAGACACTTTTATTTCGGGTGTTCTTGTCAGTGTTCCGGCTAATTTTAGCAACACCACCTTGTAAAAATTCGCCTTGTGCTGCACATTTTACAAGTGACACTTCGCTTTAGTGTGTTCTTTGCTGGTTCTTTGCGCCATCCGGTGTTGTCAGTGTTCCCGTGTTTCTGGCGCCATTGCGTTACTGAGTTGAGAAAATCGGTATCGGCGCCAGTAACTCAGCTCTTGGTATCAGCGCAATGGCGCGGCGCCGCACTGTGTTACCCACGGCTATAGCTGACTGTAATGTCAAAAAATGTAAAAAAAGAAATTAACCCTTTGTTATGCATTTACCATATTTGATAAAACTCACCGGCCCGTAGCTATAGTCAAAATAAGGTCGACTCCTAAAGTTAAAAGCAGCTTTTTGACATAACTTTCAATGGGATATCTGTCAAAAAAGCGGCTTTTAACTTTAGAGTCGACTTTATTTTGACTATAACTGCGGACTAATATCTTTGAAATTAAAGTTTTTGTAGATATGAAAATTTTTAATATCTCATTAGGATCAGCTTCATTTTAGTTATTGCATTTTCGTTTTAATGTAGGCACCTTCCATACAAACCGATTTTTCATACTGCATATCTCTGAAAGTGTTCATGGTAGAGTACTGGAACTTGGTATGGAGATATATGAAATCAATCATATGGTAATTAAGAAAAATTGAGGCTATTAGATAAAGGGGCGTGCCACTTCCCATACAAACCGAATTTTTCATACTGCATATCCCGGAAAATGTTCATGGAAGAGGACTCGAACATGGTATGGAGATACACATATGAAAGCAATAGCATACTCATGGAGAAAAATTGTGGTTATCGGAAAAGGAGGCGTGGCACCTCCCATACCAACCGAATATTTCACACTGAATATCTCTGGAAGTGTTCATGGTATAGTACTTGGTATGTACAAGATACAGTAAACTCCGCTTAAGTACCTCACGAAAAATGTCAGCTTTTTGAGGTACTTAAACGGGTTGGGTACTTAAACGAAACCGCTTAAGTACCTCGATGCGGGTACTTAAACGAACGTAATTATTGATGTAGTTTGTCTTGTTAACTTACATAAATAAGTCCTTGAATAAAACATCAACATTTAATGAAGTGTACGTAGTTTAAAACCAAGATCATAGCATCATTTAAACACATAAACAAAATCTTTATAAAAAATCGATAAAGCAATGATATGTAATTGTTTCAAGAATTCAATTCTTTTAATTCATTGATTCCATATTTATACATACATACAGTGTTGGACATATCTATCAGTTCGGACCAAATTCAAAATGATGTTGTTTTCCACTTATGCTTATTTATTAATTTTTAGGATTTTTCAATAAAAACACAATTCATTCCCTAACAAATATTATATAAACCTAAGCTTAAAATTTTTTAGAACACTAAAAAAAAAATGCATCAAATTTTCATCAAATATAAACTTTTTTCTCAAAAGTGTTGATAGCCCAATCAATTTTAGGGTAATAATGTGCAAGTTTCAAGTGGCTAAAAATTACCGTTACCCCAATGGCGCCAGAAACACGGGAACACTGACAACACCGGATGGCGCAAAGAACCAGCAAAGAACACACTAAAGCGAAGTGTCACTTGTAAAATGTGCAGCACAAGGCGAATTTTTACAAGGTGGTGTAAAATGTGCAGCACAAGGCGAATTTATACAAGGTGGTGTTGCTAGAATTCGTCACGGTCGTTCTGAATGTGAAAATGATGGGTTTGTTGTATTTTTGGGTTTTGAACTTGGGTATACTTGAGTTTTTTCTCAACCGATATCACCTTTTATTAATTCACTTTGGTGCAGCGTGCAGCAATAAAGGAATTGAGCTTTAGCCTGAAGAGGCGCAATTGCGCTAACACACTGTGCTGATTCCGACAGTGGCGCTGGAGTTAGTGTGTCAGCGACAAAAAATTTGCACCGTTACCCAGGCCTAGTCAGCTATGAGAGAGCTCGACTGAATTGTCACTTCTACCTTGTTGAATATGCCTTGGTTCCTTTAATTTTTCTTGCTATTCTCTTTAGTGAACGCATTTTGCTTACGCTCTTGCATTTTGACACTATTCTGATTATAGTCCGAAAAGATAAGGAGAAAAATTGCGGTTATTGGAAAAGGGGGCGTGGCTAAGCGGAGTTTACTGTATCTTGTACATACCAAGTTCGAGTACTATAGCATGAACACTTCCAGAGATATGCAGTGTTAAAAGTTTGGATGGTATGGGAGGTGCCACGCCTCCTTTTCCGATAACCATAATTTCTCTCCATGAGTATGCGATTGCTTTCATATGTATATCTCCATATCATGTTCGAGTCCTCTTCCATGAACATTTTCCGGGATATGCAGTATGAAAAATTCGGTTTGTATGGAAGGTGCCACGCCCCCTTTTCCAATAACCGCAATTTTTCTCCTTATCTTTTCGGACTATAATCAGAATAGTGTCAAAATGCAAGAGCGTAAGCAAAATGCGTTCACTAAAGAGAATAGCAAGAAAAAGTAAAGGAACCAAGGCATATTCAACAAGGTAGAAGTGTATGGAAGGTGCCTCGCCCCCTTTTCCAATAACTGCAATTTTTCTCCATGAGAATGCGATTATTTTCATATATCTCCATACCATATTCGATTACTCTACCATGAACACTTCCAGAGATATGCAGTATGAAAAATTCGGTTTGTATGGGAAGTGGCACGCCCCTTTTTCTAATAGCCCCAATTCTTCTTCATGACCATGTGATTGATTTCATATATCTCCATACCAAGTTCCAGTACTCTACCATGAACACTTTCAGAGATATGCAGTATGAAAATTCGGTTTGTATGGAAGGTGCCACGCCCCCTTTTCCAATAACTGCAATTTTTCTCCATGAGAATGCGATTGTTTTCATATATCTCCATACCATATTCGATTACTCTACCATGAACACTTCCAGAGATATGCAGTATGAAAAATTCGGTTTGTATGGAAAGTGGCACGCCCCTTTTTCTAATAGCCCCAATTTTTCTTCATGACCATGTGATTGATTTCATATATCTCCATACCAAGTTCCAGTACTCTACCATGAACACTTTCAGAGATATGCAGTATGAAAATTCGGTTTGTATGGAAGGT
>NW_016157720.1:108530-119103 GCF_001687245.7 Rhagoletis zephyria | reverse complement strand
TAATTTTTCAAAAAAATCTGATTAAAAAGTTTGAAATTTTTTGGGGGATTTCAGTAATATTTGTTGATTTTGTATAATTTTTGTACAAAGTTTGAAATTCGGACTTAAATAATATTTGTTATATATGTAATGCGCTAGGCTTTTATAAAAAAAAATATTAAACATCGAATAAGCAAAAGTAATATAGTCAAAACTGGTCAAAATAAAAAGTTTATATTATTTCTTCCACCACTGTATGCAGTTACATAGATATATATGTAAGTATGTCTGTTAAGTTTACAATATAAGCTTTAATAAGTTCTATAACACTGACAAATTATGAACTTCAACATTTTATTTAATACTACAGTGAAACCCGCTTAAGTACCCCCACGCTTAAGTACCTGACCCGCTTAAGTAACATACATTTTTGGGCCCCGTGAATATTTTAATGTAATCTGAAGAAAATCCCTCTCTTAAGTACCTCCCCACTTATTTACCCAACCCGCCTAAGTGCCTAAATTTTTCGTACCCCATTTACCATTATAATTTTCCCCTTTTAAGTGCTCTCACAACACGTTCGGCAAAAAAAAATCTAAAAAATCAACGGTAATTTTTAGCCACTTGAAACTTGCACATTATTACCCTAAAATTGATTGGGCTATCAACACTTTTGAGAAAAAAGTTTATATTTGATGAAAATTTGATGCATTTTTTTTTAGTGTTCTAAAAAATTTTAAGCTTAGGTTTATATAATATTTGTTAGGGAATGAATTGTGTTTTTATTGAAAAATCCTAAAAATTAATAAATAAGCATAAGTGGAAAACAACATCATTTTGAATTTGGTCCGAACTGATAGATATGTCCAACACTGTATGTATGTATAAATATGGAATCAATGAATTAAAAGAATTGAATTCTTGAAACAATTACATAGCATTGCTTTATCGATTTTTTATAAAGATTTTGTTTATGTGTTTAAATGATGCTATGATCTTGGTTTTAAACTACGTACACTTCATTAAATGTTGATGTTTTATTCAAGGACTTATTTATGTAAGTTAACAAGACAAACTACATCAATAATTACGTTCGTTTAAGTACCCGCATCGAGGTACTTAAGCGGTTTCGTTTAAGTACCCAACCCGTTTAAGTACCTCAAAAAGCTGACATTTTTCGTGAGGTACTTAAGCGGAGTTTACTGTATCTTGTACATACCAAGTACTATACCATGAACACTTCCAGAGATATTCAGTGTGAAATATTCGGTTGGTATGGGAGGTGCCACGCCTCCTTTTCCGATAACCACAATTTTTCTCCATGAGTATGCTATTGCTTTCATATGTGTATCTCCATACCATGTTCGAGTCCTCTTCCATGAACATTTTCCGGGATATGCAGTATGAAAAATTCGGTTTGTATGGGAAGTGGCACGCCCCTTTATCTAATAGCCTCAATTTTTCTTAATTACCATATGATTGATTTCATATATCTCCATACCAAGTTCCAGTACTCTACCATGAACACTTTCAGAGATATGCAGTATGAAAAATCGGTTTGTATGGAAGGTGCCACGCCCCCTTTTCCAATAACTGCAATATTTCTCCATGAGAATGTGATTGTTTTCATATATCTCTATACCATATTACTTACTTACTTACTTACGTACTTAAGCGGAGTTTACTGTATCTTGTACATACCAAGTTCGAGTACTATAGCATGAACACTTCCAGAGATATGCAGTGTTAAAAGTTTGGATGGTATGGGAGGTGCCACGCCTCCTTTTCCGATAACCATAATTTCTCTCCATGAGTATGCGATTGCTTTCATATGTATATCTCCATATCATGTTCGAGTCCTCTTCCATGAACATTTTCCGGGATATGCAGTATGAAAAATTCGGTTTGTATGGAAGGTGCCACGCCCCCTTTTCCAATAACCGAATTTTTCTCCTTATCTTTTCGGACTATAATCAGAATAGTGTCAAAATGCAAGAGCGTAAGCAAAATGCGTTCACTAAAGAGAATAGCAAGAAAAAGTAAAGGAACCAAGGCATATTCAACAAGTAGAAGTGTATGGAAGGTGCCTCGCCCCCTTTTCCAATAACTGCAATTTTTCTCCATGAGAATGCGATTATTTTCATATATCTCCATACCATATTCGATTACTCTACCATGAACACTTCCAGAGATATGCAGTATGAAAAATTCGGTTTGTATGGGAAGTGGCACGCCCCTTTTTCTAATAGCCCCAATTTTTCTTCATGACCATGTGATTGATTTCATATATCTCCATACCAAGTTCCAGTACTCTACCATGAACACTTTCAGAGATATGCAGTATGAAAATTCGGTTTGTATGGAAGGTGCCACGCCCCCTTTTCCAATAACTGCAATTTTTCTCCATGAGAATGCGATTGTTTTCATATATCTCCATACCATAGGTATGCAGTTTTGTAGCCCATTAAATTTTAGTAGGCCGAAATGCAAAACTCAAGGCGCTAGTAAATCACGTTGATTTTTTATATTTTTTTTGGCTAACGGTGTTGTGCATTTTCTTCCATATAAAGTACTGTGCTCGACCATGCTCAAAATTTCTTTTTATATTCAAGAAAATGCCAAACAGCGTCAGCAAAAAAGTTATTTAAAATCAAGGCGATTTTCTAGCGTCTTTAAATTTGCACTTTAATCTACTAAAACTTAATGGGCTATAAAACTCCGTACCAAATATGCTCCAAAATAATCTGATTAATAAGTTTCAAATTTTTGGGGGATTTTGGTAAAATTTGTTGAACTTTTATAATTTTTTTACAAAATTTGAAAGTGGATTTATATGATGTGGGTTATATAATGCGCTATAAAAAAATATTAAACATCGAGTAAACAAAAGTAATATAGCCATATTATATTATTTCTTCCACCACAGTATGTAGTTACATAGATATATGTATATGTAAGTATGTCAGTTAAGTTTACAATAAAAGATTTAATAAATTCTATAACACTGATAAATTTATGAACTTCGACATTTTATTTAATACTGCATTCAAAATTACTTGTAAAAATTGCTATGTGAATATGTATAATTGTCATCTAGGGGCGAGGGCCATGTCACCATAATACATTTATAACTTTGGAGCTACCCTGCAGTGAAATCCCAAACTAGTCAGGAAAAATACTAGTTTACTACTAGAATTTCCTAACAGAAACCGAACTAGTTCGAAAATGACCAGACTCGTACCAAGTACAAAATGATTTATTCATACCCTGTATTATTTGACTTCGACAGTTTAATACAATAAAGTACACAAAATAATATAACTTTTTTTTGGGTATATCGTAAACCGTTAAATTGAGTACGTATTCAATTATACCAGACCTGTTATTTTGTTATTTTTGATCATTTTCAATTATTTTTTATTTTGTTTATTACACGATTAATATAATTATTTGATTAATTTCTATTATCAATCAATAAGCCAAACTATGGACAAAAATGAAGAATATTTAATAACTGCTTGAATTACACAGGCCAACAAGGTTTTTTAACCAAGAATCGGGAATAATCATGATGGCATGATGCTTAATGTAATTCACATTAACAAAATAATTGTTTGTGGTGCTTTTAGAGGTGCAATTGACAAAATAAACCCATTTAAATATATAATAAGATGGAAAATACTAGTTTTCTAAGAAAATCGCATCGCAAAATAACAAATAAATCAGCTGTTCATAAAACTAGCAACTTCTTGCTGGTTTTGCGATTTCATACTTTCTTGCATATTTCACTCATTGGGAGTAAATATTGACTTACACTCCGAAATTTGGTTACGGGCAAGTTACTGGATATTTTTTGCTGGAGAATACGAAAACACAGCTAATGTTATCCTACCTAACATNACAAATAAATCAGCTGTTCATAAAACTAGCAACTTCTTGCTGGTTTTGCGATTTCATACTTTCTTGCATATTTCACTCATTGGGAGTAAATATTGACTTACACTCCGAAATTTGGTTACGGGCAAGTTACTGGATATTTTTTGCTGGAGAATACGAAAACACAGCTAATGTTATCCTACCTAACATACCTGATCTTGGAGCCACATCAAATATTGTTATTCGTTTATCACAAACAATTCCCGATTTCGTTCATCACATACTCTACTTTGACAACTTCTATACATCATTGCCTCTGTTGGCATATTTGCAAGCTCGGGAATTTACAGTTTAGGCACAGTTAGAGGTAATTGGGTTTTCAGCAGTTTTTGTTGATAAAAATACATGATTATATTTTTTATTTACAGCTAACCGCATATCGGGTTGCAAGTTACCGACCGACGGCGAGGTCCGTAAAGAGAGTAGAGGATTTTCCACCGAATACATGACCTCAGTTCAAGGAATCTGAATACGGTTTTATGGAAGGATAACAAATGTGTGCACCTGGCATCTACATATGTTGGCATTGAACCCTTTCTGAGAGCCAATCCTGATCTGCAAACAGCGAAGGTGTCCCAATATGATAGAAAAGAAAAACACTTTATCGAAATAAACTGTCCGCAAATAATACGCGAATACAATGCTCACGTGGGTGGAGTCGACCTGATGGATAGTCTTATGGGTCGCTACCATATTCAGGCTAAAAGTTGAAATATTATGATGCGACTTTTCTATCATTTTGTGGATATGGCGGATACGAACGCCTATATTTTCTACAAACGTATGCGTGCTGAGAAAGCAAACGATTCCAGCAATGTAGCCGAAGAAGAATAACAGTTCAGTAAGGAAATATCTGCTGGTCTTATTTCCTTCAAAGAAAAACGGCCTGTAGGTAGACAGTCATCTGTGCAAGGAATCGGTTTCTCAACAGCCTGGCCCCTCAATGATTGGAAGAAGAACTGTTCATCAAGTTGATGATGTTCGATTCGATGGCCAAGATCATTTCCCAATTTGGATGGATATAAAAGTAAAAAAACGGTGCAAATATTGTAAGAAATCAGACACACAAGTCACTTGTCCAAGTGTGACCTTCATTTATGTTGCACTGCTTATCAAAATTGTTTTAGGGATTACCATCACAAAAATTAATAATTGTTAGGATGAGAGCAGTCGTTCCGTACCCTAGTCATGTCTCGAAGTCAAATGAAAATGATTAATTTTAAGAAAATTGCCTGCACAGTATACCAGTAGAAAAGGTTTTTGTTGTTCTGGCTGTTAATTTGGTCCCCATAAGTTCTNTATACAAGCAAGAGCGTAGCGATGAGAAAGCGACAGCATGCAAAATTAATTAAGCACACCAACACGTTCTCACTTTTAGCCCAACGCTTGTTTGTGGCACGTCTGCTCATGATTTAGATGACTAGCACACGTCAAAGCAAAAGCAATGGCGCATATTCATAGTCATATTTAGTTCACAACTAAGTCGAAACTATCCTATGTTACAACTAAAGCTATTCATAGTCGCCTTAGTTTCGACTTTTCTGGCTAAGTACCAACTTAAAATTTAGTTTCGGCTGCAGTTGCAATTAAGTCGTAACTAGGAAGAAGTATTTTATTAAGTTAAGGAAAAAAATACGAAATTTGTAAAAATAAAGTTGGCAGAGCATGATTTTGATAATATTGAATGATCTCCAATTGAAATTTACAAAGAGCGATCCATTTGAATAGGAAGATGAAATTAAATACGTATTGCAATTCAAATAAGGCTGCTTCACAATTTTATAATTGGAATGTTTTACATATATAAATGCTCAAATAATAAGTCAATTTCAAGCTTGTTCTTTTAAAGCAAATTAGTGCATAACATTTAGATATGTGTTTGTATGTTTCACAGCATGCTTTCGATAAACATCGACTTCACATCATTGCGGTAATTTTGGCTATTTCACACAATTAACAAGAAACTTATACCTTATTCTTTTGCATAAACATGCAATGAAAGTAAAAATTTCATAAACGGATGATCAAACTTAACATTATTTAATAAAAATGTAATTTTTCCAAAATATCGTAAAGAAAAATCGATACATTTTCACACTCGTTTTGCAATATCGTAAAACTAAGTTAAAACTACTTAGTAGAAGTCTGAAATGCGACTATGAAGAGAAGTGAATTTTAAGTTGGTACTTAAATTTAAGTTGCAACTTTATTAGTTTCGACTGGACTATGAATACGCGCCATTGTTATGCGCTTCATAAGTAAACATGAGCGTAATAAAATATTTTATACTTAAATACAACTAATTAGCGCTATTTTTGCAATTCGAAGTGATCTTAAAAATATTTGTAGTGAAATATGTACTCTATGAGTTAAATGGAGACTATCTTATATGTAAAAATATATTCCGATACAATACAATAAGATGTCTTATCTTTTATAGTACAACAAACAATAATTATTACAAACAAAGGACATACGAATACAATAACGTCTATATGATTTCCTCATTACAAGTATGCATATATAAATTAAAAATATAGAGGGAAATATAAATAAATAAATAAATAAATAGTAACGTTACAAAATTAATGCAGAAGTAGCTTACATTTATTATAGATAGTCAGCTAAAAAAAAACGAAAATATATTATAATAATAATTAAATGCCAAATTTAAGTTTGATTATCAGAGAAATAACTATATCGTCTATAGTTGTTTTCGTTAAGAGTGTTTCTAATAGTAGCCGGAATAGAATTCCAGATACGTACGGTGTGGCCAAAAAACAGTCTTGTGGAAGTTACATAATTCAAACTGGGTACAGTTAAGGTACAAGAACGGACAGATTTACTAAATACAAGCTTTTCATACAAATATGACAGTGTTTTTACTGACATTAGACGGAAAAGGAAAATGCAACTTCTAGCTTTCTGATAATCAAGAATATTACAGCCTAAAAGACGAGACCTCCAAGTAGATATATGGTCAAACCTGCGCAAGCCATAAACATAACGTGTTACGTGATTAAAAGCAATTTCAATTTTATGAGCAGATCTAGAATCAAGTTTGTTGTAAACTAACTCTGAGTAGGTTATAAGTGGCAGTATGAGTTGGATGGCAAGTTTTCTTCTAATTTGAAGAGGCGTATAGTGCACAGGCTGTCTTAGGTTACGCAGAGTAAGGCTGTAAGGCTGGAGTTAATTACAAAGCCAAGATTAGTGATTTTACTCACAGACTTTATTGGAGTGTTCCCAATGCATATTGCAGGAATTTTAAAGCACGAAACATTTTTCTTCGCAATGGGCAACACGTACGACTTTGAAATTGAGACAGAGGCCATTTTTATCCGCCCAGTGCAACAAACATGATAAGTCGCTATTTATTTTAAAACACAAATCACTTGTATCAGTAAAGCTACTCGACAAATACAGCTGAATATCATCAGCATATGGGCAAATCTAAAAAACAGGTAACCTTGGTGTTTTTTAGCTTTATTTTCACTGTTGGAAATTATATCAAGCTGGTTGCTTTTGGATATAATTCATTGACGTATACTTGAAGCCTCAAACAAAATTTGGATCAATTTGCCGCATAACTTTTGAATTATAGGTGTTTAAATAAAAAATAATAATGAAAACAAGTGAATTTTTTATGTAATTTTTAAGAGGTGAAAAATTAATTATGCCATAACTTTTGAAACACACCATATACTGATTTGAAATTGTATGTGCAATTAGTACACTGAGGGAAAAAAATATTAAAATCAAATAGAAACGTAATTGATCCTACTATAAACGTCAACGAAAGTACTGTATATTGGTAAATATTCATTTCAATTACGCGCATATTAAAATGACCGCGTTCGTACTGAAAAAGCATCCGTGAAGTGAATAATCAAGACAAGAACTAAAAAAAAAAATTATTTGCATGTTGCCTGCAGTGGAATTCGAACCCGACCATCTCCGGATATCAACAACTTGTGACAAGCATCTTTGCGCACTCAGCTACAACCAGACATATAAATTTGCTTTCAAATGTTGAATATCCATCAACACCACAGCACGCGATTTGTACTGATAAACATGTATGTACTATGTATGTATGTGTGTGTTGTCACCGCTCTCAGAGCGGCGCTCTGCATGCTTGGGGTGCGTATGTACACTTACATATATATACTCAGATGTGAACAGTCAAATACGTGCGTAATAAATTTTGTATGAAAATATTATTTTTAAATACGAACATTTTTAAACGATAATCAAATATAAAGTATTCATTTTTACTATGCATTATTTCCCTCAGTGTACTTATGTGTACACTTCAAATGTTGTAGGTAAGAAAAGTGTGCATTAAAAAATAACGAAATGGCAAGTAACTCAAAGTCTGTAATTCCACATTTCACAATTATCAAAATTTTCGGTTTATCGCGTATAGTTTTTGACTACATTTTTTTTTGATACAACTGATTGATCTGAGACGTTGTTTTGCGTTATAACTCCTTCAATTAAACAGGTTAAAATTTAGTATAGGTTCAATTTAACATATAGCACGCATACAATTTATTATTCAGATATGAAGTTAGAGTTATTGCGCAAAAACACATATCTGAGTAATCAGTTATATTGGAGCTATATGTTAATGTTAACCTATTTCGATTATTTTAAGGAATAATTAGGGTAATATTAAAAAACTGTTATGTGCAAAATTTTAGTAAAATAATAATAATAATTAATAATCAGCCAGGTTCCTTGCTACCTTATAAGATTCCCATGTTTTATATATGGATATAATTTTAATGATAATATTTATTACTTTGATCTTTATTGCTTTTATTGTAAGTTTTCACGAGTAGTTGCAGTTGTCTGCAATTGTCTCTGGCCGACTACTATACATGTTAAAGCTAAATAATTTCACAATTTCTACCCTATGAAAGGTTTATATTTTAATAAAATGTGATCAATTACTTTATATTTCAATGTAATATGATCAATTACTGAAGAATTTATAAACTCCGATCAAACTTCACTACTGAATGCTTGACAAACAATATTTGAATCAAAAGATCAATAGTGACCGCGCCCGGAGCGAATTTTGGAACACGATATAAAATATGCATGTTAAGACTAAATAATTTCTCATAAGCTTATGTTTTAATATAATAAAATTAATTACTGAAGAATATATTAACTCCGATCAAACTATAGTTTTAATTGTTTAACAAACTATTTAAATCAAATGATCAACAGTGAACGCGCTCGGAGCGAATTTTGGAACACTTAATAAAATATTTACGGAGGAAGTATATTATTTGGTAAAGATCAAAATGTATTTAACAAAGTGTGATTGAATTTGACATTGCTCTAAGAAGAACCATCCTATAAAGTCAAATTGAAAAAAAAATGTTTATGAATTTTGAATAGTTGGTTTATATTTTATGACATAAAAGTATCTTAAGAGAGCCGCACTGAGTTGTAAATAACACCTTGTTTAATACACCCATGATACAAATATTTAAAGGTAAAACCGCTTGCTCAATTCGTCGGCCATCATTTATTTTTTGAAGTTGGTCTATTTTATAAAATTTAAATTTTGATAGCACCTCAAATCAATATTTTTCAATCGGAAGACTGTGATTCTCTTCAGGAGACTTCCAGTATTAATATCCAATTGTTTATTTAACAATTTTTTATGATTAAAGATTTTTCCATTGCATTTTCTAAGGGTTTTGGAGAACCTATAAAATATAGTTACTATGAAAAAATGGTTAAAGGGACAATTGCGTATTATTACTGGGAATCTCCTGAAGATAAGAAAAGTTTTCCGATCGAAAACTGTTGATTTTCAAGAATTCTACACTATTTCTACGAAAAATTGTTTTTCCCCCATATAAAATACATGGAAAACTTTGAGAGCTTCGAGCACTCCCTATTTTTATTTTTATTTTTTCAAAATAAAAAAATAGGGGTATATAGAACAATCCCAGGGGGTGCCGGAATTAAAAATCCGACCTTATTTTTTTTACATACATTTTTGGACCACTTTAATGTATATGTGAGATTGGAAATGGAGTGCAATGGGGTATAGTCGTTGCGCTGGGTATGCAGTTACAGTTGCATGGCTATACTCCATCCCGACTCTTGCGTCCTCGTTCGCGCACTCTGGGCAACGTGATCAACCCATGTGCGAGATGCGGTAACCAATCCGAGTAGAGCCTTGGGTCACGGCAGAAAGAGAGGGAGCTTCGATGGGGCCACTCTCACTTATTCGGTTTAAGGGCTCACTGAAGTCTGCAGCGTCTGTTCACCAGTAGGTGCGGCTGCAAGCGGGCGTCTGCTTGGAGCAAGCGGCTCGCTATATAAACGTGTATTTGGTTGCGAAACCACCCCCGTCCCAGCAATGGGTTGTGCGCTGGGCTTGGGACCCGCCACGTAAAAACCACTTCCAGTGAAGAAGCAAGGCAAAGCCTCGGATGAGACCCCCCCCAGACATTGTTTGCCTTGCACCGTCCAACGCATTTCTTGGATGGCGGTGACGTCAGCTTTTGTCCTTACGAGGACATCAACCAGCCGGCCAGAGGCACCTTCCCCATTAAGGGTCCGGACATTCCAGGTGCATGCACTCAAATCGTAGTCTTTAAACGTTTGCCGTGGTCGTCATCATAAG
>NW_016157720.1:78224-107748 GCF_001687245.7 Rhagoletis zephyria | reverse complement strand
CGATGAGCTGTATGAGCTTTACAACGATATGGACATAGTGCAGCGAATTAAAATACAGCGGCTCCGCTGGCTTGGTCATGTCGTTCGAATGGACACCGACGCTCCAGCTCTGAAAGTATTCAACTCGGAACCCGCTGGTGGTAGCAGAGGAAGAGGGAGGCCCCCACTGCGATGGAAAGATCAGGTGGAGAAGGACGTGGCTTCACTTGGCGTTTCCAATTGGCGTCAGTTGGGACAGAGGAGAAACGACTGGCGTGCTTTGCTGAACTCGGCCAAAATCGCTTAGGCGGTTACAGCGGCGCCAAAAAAGAAGAAGAAGAAGAGATTGGAAATTTGAAAACATTTTTGTTATGTTAGCAAACTTCAAAAATGTTCTGGCTGCCTCTCAGCGGTTTTACCTTCAAATTTTTGTATCATGAATACACCTTGGTCGAGATATCACGAACAAGTTTTCCTTTATTTAGAATACGTATTTTTTTTACGATTTTAAAAAAAGGGGAGGGCAGACGGGTCTACGTAACCAGAACGACGTGAATACGCATTGAAGTCGGTTGTATTTTTTTCTTAAAATTACTTGTTATTATTGAGATACATTTCCGCTACTATTTACAGATTTCTCGACATACTTGTTCACATTTCTGTTATTTATTATTTTTCTTCTTAGTCATTTATATGTTTAGGACTTACTGTGGGTGCTTTAGATTCATTTTGTAAATATGTATGTACATATAAAAAACAATTGCGATATTTTATTTTATTTTAAATTATGAATTTTATTCGTGCAATTTTTTATGTTTAATAGTTTTGAGAACATTTTTTGGTTCTGTTGTATTCTTTTATTGCATGCATTAAACTTTTTTACTTTAAGTTACGATGTCGAAGATATGCCTTCTGCCTTTGTCAAGCACTTTAGCTAGGTTCGAGAAATTTAGCATATGTTGCTGCGATTCTCCAATATCTTATCAAAGGAGAATACATATTGGTGGCAATCATGGAATCCATCGTAGTCCGATTTTTCATAAAATATATGAAAAGGCGATCACTGAATAGGAACTGTTATAAACGTGTGTATTCAAAGCATACGCTGCCGTCATAGTTACTCGAATTCAATAGCATTTTCATAGATTTCACGAAAAATCGGACTACGATGGATTCTGTGATAGCCTTGATTAGTTCGTGCGATTATGACTTATGGATCGATTATGGATGGCAACAGAATCTCAGTTGGGTTGCCGAAGGACAGCGCCACTGAAATTAAAATATATTTTATTGTGAATAGCAATAATTAAGTTTCATAAAGTTCAAGGTGATACAACTTAAAAAAGTTGAAAAAAGAAATAGATTATCGCAATCAAAATTTCCCGGCAGCCACAAAAATGCAGTTGCCAATATAGCGCAACTCAGTTGCCAGCTTTCAGTTCCTAGTTGCCATCTGTAATACCATTTCAACCACTGGCCAACCAACTGAAGTTCGGTTGTCCTCCGTAATCGACCCATAAAATCGGAATTGAATATGCATACACGTTCTGTAGAACGATAAATATTTTGTATATATATATTTAACGATTGTCAAAGGCATGCCAGAAGATGTTTCATCATAGCCTATTCATTGGTTTGCGGCCATCGTCTTCTTCGAGTAGGTTCTTCGATTCCAAAAACTTTACAACCTTATATGCCAACCTTATATATGGTGTCGGCAAGCTGTGGGAATGCCCAGGAGATGGCGTTTGTTCAGCTATCGAAATCTTTGCACCGACGGTGGTGGGCAGTACTGCTGGTACATATTTACCACAGCAGTGGTTCGGGCATTTTCTTCTGCAACAATAGCCTGCAATGTTGACATGTCCTATAATGTCGACGAACACAGATATAAAATTTAAAATGACTAACCTTATTCCCGGCTGATTTGGAAGACCACCCTTGGTCACGACCAGAACGAATTTACTAAGAGGAAAAACCGCAGGGATTGCAGTAGTTCTTGCAATCACCGTTGACGACGCTGTGCTTGTAATTAATCAGGGACGTGAACCGGATGAAAAATTTGTTTGGTTCGGTTCAGCGGTTCGAACCGTTTTTGCACTTTTGGATTGGTTCGTCAAAACGGTTTTTTGGTCTTTGAACCCGGGTTGCGGTTCGGTTCAACGGTTCGAAAAACAAAAAAATTACACGCAAGTTTAAGTGACAAGTGTCAAGTGCAACAACGCGCAAGGTTAAGGGTCAAGTGTCGTGTCAAATGAGATGGGTTGCCTTTACATTTGATATTGTCACATGGTAAACAAACATGATGGGTATTACCATGTTTACCCAAAAGAAAAAAAGTGGGTACATTTATCTATTGAAAATTGGTTGAAACGAACCTTTCAATCTTTATAGAAAGTGGTTCGGTTTTCGGCTCGGACCAAACATTTGTGGTTAATGGTTCAGTTAATTAATAGAAAAGAGCGGTTTTCCGGTTCAAACCCGGTTCGGTTCAAAACAGGTTCACGTCCCTGTAATTAATGGTCTGAAAAGACAGAAAATTGCATTGNTTCTGTTGTATTCTTTTATTGCATGCATTAAACTTTTTTACTTTAAGTTACGATGTCGAAGATATGCCTTCTGCCTTTGTCAAGCACTTTAGCTAGGTTCGAGAAATTTAGCATATGTTGCTGCGATTCTCCAATATCTTATCAAAGGAGAATACATATTGGTGGCAATCATGGAATCCATCGTAGTCCGATTTTTCATAAAATATATGAAAAGGCGATCACTGAATAGGAACTGTTATAAACGTGTGTATTCAAAGCATACGCTGCCGTCATAGTTACTCGAATTCAATAGCATTTTCATAGATTTCACGAAAAATCGGACTACGATGGATTCTGTGATAGCCTTGATTAGTTCGTGCGATTATGACTTATGGATCGATTATGGATGGCAACAGAATCTCAGTTGGGTTGCCGAAGGACAGCGCCACTGAAATTAAAATATATTTTATTGTGAATAGCAATAATTAAGTTTCATAAAGTTCAAGGTGATACAACTTAAAAAAGTTGAAAAAAGAAATAGATTATCGCAATCAAAATTTCCCGGCAGCCACAAAAATGCAGTTGCCAATATAGCGCAACTCAGTTGCCAGCTTTCAGTTCCTAGTTGCCATCTGTAATACCATTTCAACCACTGGCCAACCAACTGAAGTTCGGTTGTCCTCCGTAATCGACCCATAAAATCGGAATTGAATATGCATACACGTTCTGTAGAACGATAAATATTTTGTATATATATATTTAACGATTGTCAAAGGCATGCCAGAAGATGTTTCATCATAGCCTATTCATTGGTTTGCGGCCATCGTCTTCTTCGAGTAGGTTCTTCGATTCCAAAAACTTTACAACCTTATATGCCAACCTTATATATGGTGTCGGCAAGCTGTGGGAATGCCCAGGAGATGGCGTTTGTTCAGCTATCGAAATCTTTGCACCGACGGTGGTGGGCAGTACTGCTGGTACATATTTACCACAGCAGTGGTTCGGGCATTTTCTTCTGCAACAATAGCCTGCAATGTTGACATGTCCTATAATGTCGACGAACACAGATATAAAATTTAAAATGACTAACCTTATTCCCGGCTGATTTGGAAGACCACCCTTGGTCACGACCAGAACGAATTTACTAAGAGGAAAAACCGCAGGGATTGCAGTAGTTCTTGCAATCACCGTTGACGACGCTGTGCTTGTAATTAATCAGGGACGTGAACCGGATGAAAAATTTGTTTGGTTCGGTTCAGCGGTTCGAACCGTTTTTGCACTTTTGGATTGGTTCGTCAAAACGGTTTTTTGGTCTTTGAACCCGGGTTGCGGTTCGGTTCAACGGTTCGAAAAACAAAAAAATTACACGCAAGTTTAAGTGACAAGTGTCAAGTGCAACAACGCGCAAGGTTAAGGGTCAAGTGTCGTGTCAAATGAGATGGGTTGCCTTTACATTTGATATTGTCACATGGTAAACAAACATGATGGGTATTACCATGTTTACCCAAAAGAAAAAAAGTGGGTACATTTATCTATTGAAAATTGGTTGAAACGAACCTTTCAATCTTTATAGAAAGTGGTTCGGTTTTCGGCTCGGACCAAACATTTGTGGTTAATGGTTCAGTTAATTAATAGAAAAGAGCGGTTTTCCGGTTCAAACCCGGTTCGGTTCAAAACAGGTTCACGTCCCTGTAATTAATGGTCTGAAAAGACAGAAAATTGCATTGATCAAATGTTAAACACATCAAATAAATAAATTTCAATAATTTGTTTACCATTTCACAAACCGAATTACCAAGAAAGAGAAACTCACCGCGATGCGATACAGAAACAAATACCAACAGGGCTGCATTTTCTTGGTAAATAACACAAGCGCTCAGAGCAATCTGATCCGCAATATTATTTTGTAAAAATAAGAGTTGAAAAGAGTTTCCAAACATGATTATCACATTATCTAATTATCGCACATTATTGTGTTTATTTTTAGTAGAATATAATTGTATTATCTCAGACTATTTTTCAAGGTTTTCTAATATTCGTTCTTTTGGCATGCAAAAGCAACCATGCGCTCAATTTCTTGGCAATTTGGCCCCCATAAAGGACTTTCACCACGAAACAGCTACAAAAACAAAAACCTTTTCTACAGGTATACTGTGATTGTCGGCATAACTTATGTTTCCTATTAAAATTGTATTAAAAACATGTCCACATAATTGCAATTTTATTCACGCGCAAACCAGCAAATCCGTCTTGAGACGGTTTTGACTATTTCTCACATAACAATCATTCCACACAAAATTTGTATCTGAAAACTCAATCTTAAGGATATTTTGCCAATATTTACATGCACACAAAATATCAGCTTGATCTGAGCATTTTACGGGTTTGGCCGTTTAAGGGTTAAATTCATAAAAGAAAAAACATTATTTTAGGGCTAAACGCAAATGTGCAGCTGAAGGAGCACTTTTTCTTGCTTTTATGGAGCAACATGTAGACTCGGGTTATGCCATCCACAGTATTTTTTGCACAGAAAACCTTTCACATTACTGGCCTTAGGCGGCATTTAGGAAAAGTGACCCTCCCTAATCCAAGCCCGGCTACGCTGCCACAGTATTTTTGCGCACAACTTCCTTCTGTGGGGGGTTTCAACCCACACCCCCCTGTCGGAGGGAAATATGCATAAAAATTTGCCATCATTTATTTATTTATTTATTTATTCATTCAGTAGTAATCTAGATTAACAAAGTTACTTACAGACTACTTAGAAATAGAAGGAGTTATACATTAAAACTCATTGCATTTAACATTGATTTGAAATCAGACTTAGATAGAGAAAAATCAATGGCTAGAGAATTTGAGAGTATATTGAACTCAGTCAGAGCTCGAAAAATTGGAGCATTAGAAGCGTAAAGAGTTCGGGCACATCCTGTATAAAAAATATCACTATTTCGGAGAGTCCGGTTAGGGATATGGAAACAAATGCGCTCGAGGAGATATGGTGAATCAATTACACCCTTAATAATATCGAAGACAAAGGTGAGCGAAAGAATAGTTCTTCTGCTTTGAAGAGATTTCAGGTCAATTAGCGCACATCTGGCTTTATATGAGGGAATAGGGTCCGCGAAATTCAGCGACCGCAGAGCAAAGCGTAAAACGTTTTTTGAACCCGCTCGAGTCTATTAATATGGCATCCATGATAGGGTCTCCAGATAAAAGAAGCTTATTCCAACTTAGAGCGTACCAGCGACGTGAACAGTAGCTTAAGGGTATAAGGATCTGTGAAATCTGAACTAAATCGACGAATAAAAGCAAGCACTGAATACGACTTAGCAATGGTGTAATTTAGATGACTATTAAATAAAAATTTCGTGTCAAAAACTACACCTAAGTCAGTTATCTCATTAAGAGCAGATAGACGGGTACCAGTAATACAATAAGAAGTGGAGATAACGCGACGCGATTTGGAGTAGGATAAATGAAAACACTTACTTATGTTTAACTCTAGGCCATTGGTGCGACACCAGGCTGAGACATTGTCAAGGTCTAATTGAATCTTAATGGAGTCTGAAGAATTTGAAATGGTCGAAAAAATCTTCAAATCATCAGCGTATAAAAGGAAATTAGAGTTAACAAAACAACTCGATATGTCATTAATAAAAATGACAAATAGCAGGGGGCCTAAGATGCTGCCTTGGGGAACCCCAGACGACGCTATGAAAGAGTTGGAGTGCATATTGTCGACAACGACTACACAGTTTCGATGCTGAAGATAAGATTTTATCCAAGATAAAAAAAGTGAATGAAAACCCAAACTAGCTAATTTAGTTAAAGATAATAATGGTAAACAAAATTTTAAGATCTCAACAATTTTTATTGAGCTTGAGTATATTGAATATAATTTTTTAAAAGCCATAAATAAAAAAGCAAATTTGAAGATATCCGTAAAACTTTTTTATTGAAATAGCCTAATGGTGAACACATTGTTTTTCCTTGCAATTAGGGGAAGGAAGGGTATTGTAGATTCAGCGGCTAATGGGTGCCGCCTATTAAAAAAAAATAACAAGCGAGACTCATTTAAAATAGCAATTCAAGCACAAATGAACTCTGTGAAGGGAAACCAATAAATACTTAAAAAAAAAATTGCGGTCAAATACTGTGTTTAAAAAGATATTATAGTATGCATTGGATTTTGACCCCTTTCGATGAAAGTATTGCGTGCTCTTTTATAAAACGTACGTTTTATGTCAAGTCCTACATTACACGGTTATGTTCTAAAAATTAATTTTTTTTTTTAGATTTTGAATGCTTATTATTTATTTTTGAAACGTACAGAATTAAAAAATTACACTAGCGAGTATTTTGTATAGTGTCAGATATTGCTGCTTATAATTTTATAATATTTTTTTACTTTTATAATTTTCTGTAATCATGCGAAAGATATATTTTTGCACAAAAACTCAATGTACAGTTGGTGTACCACAATAACCAATGTCAATGACACTCCTTTGAAACCTATAATAAACGTTCAAAACCTTCACTCTTCCTTACCGAGAATGACAGTTGATTTGCCAGTTGTCAACCGAAAAAGTTTGAATGCGATACATAGCTCGAGATCAGTGAGCCTAAAGCATACTGCGTTTAATTCTTGGAAATTTTTCCTTATTTCTAGAGAAATTGACAGTCCCTTGGACAGCTGTAAGTTCTTAAGGATTTAATTTGACGTAAATTCGTGACTAGCGTGTCTAAAACACTTATCAGTACATCTTAAAAAATGTTTGCTTCTTTTTAGAAAAACTAACATTTTATTTGAAAGCTGCCAACTCCCAAAATTTTAGTTTGACATAAAATTCGTGATCAGCATGTTAAAACCTAATCAGTTGCATTTTTAAAAGGATTGGCTTATTTTTAGAAAAATTCACAGTCCATTTGACAGCTGTCAACTGTCAAGGTTTTAACTTGACATAAAATTCGTGAACTTCTTCTTCTTCTTCTTTATTGTAACCGCCTCAGCGATTTTGGCCGAGTCCCAAGCAGCACGTCAGTAATTTCAAGTCTGACATTGTTTCTGGTATTAATGCTGGTTCCCAAATAAACGAAGTCGTCTACTTTTTCAAACTTGTAGCTGTCAATAGTGACGTGTTTTCCAAGACGCGTATGCTCTGACTGTTTGTGTGATGACAGGAGGCATGGGCGTAGCCAGGTAGGGACAGGGGGCAACCCATGGACATGGATATAGTGCAGCGAATTAAAATACACCGGCTCCACTGGCTTGACCATGTCGTTCGAATGGACACCGACGCTCCAGCTCTGAAAGTATTCTGGCTTCACTTGGCATTTCCAATTGGCGTCAGTTGGCACAGAAGAGAAAGGACTCGCGTGCTTTGTTGAACTCGGCCAAAATCCCTTTGGCGGTTACAGCGCCAAATAAGAAGAAGAAGAAGAGAATAGATCTATAATCTTACGAGTCACACAGCGTTATAATCTCGACGAAATCCTTGACGGTGGTACAGGGAGGGGAACGGTACATGACGGTAGGAAGTTTAGTTTGGGTTAAAGTCTCGCACTGACGGGGTGATGACTTTCGTAAAATAAAAATGCGCAGTAAAAAGTTAATTATTTAAACCGATCAACTTTTGCGAACTTCTGTTTGTGTTTTTGGACCTCTATTGTTTATAATAATTTTAAGCTATAATAAACAATTTTTTAGTAAGTAAGTTATTGGTTTTAAAAAATTTATTTTTGTATTCACAGTTAGCCTGTTCCCGTACTCCAGGATTTAGATAGAAATAGTCCGAAAGAGCCGTGGTGTAGAATACCAACCGTTTAGCGATAAAGAATTAAAAAATGTAGCTAAATAGAAGTTTTCATGCTGATTCCAACCATACCAAGATTATTAACCAGTTTAACTCTGTTTAACTCAGTGTGCAGTTTTTCAGTCTAATTTAAACATAGTTTAAACTAAGTTTAAAGGCCCAATCTGGCTGGGTTTACCGAGTTTAAACTATCAGCTGTTAAGTTGTATATTTGTAATCAGCTGCCAAAATTTAGATGAAAAAGGAGGAAAAAATTAAAATTTGTTTACGAAATACTCGCAACCCGACTCTTTTATATAGCACTTCGTACATAAATAAGCGAAATGTTCATACATAAGATGAAAACTGTGCACAAGAAAATTAACAAACGCAACGTGAGTTGGAGTTTACTTGCATAGAGCAATTTGGTCGGGCAACACGTAAAACACCTAACAAATTCCTTAATTTTCGTCTATAATGTTCCATAAATGGCTGAAGTTTTGCATCTGCATAAAGAAAAACCAGTGTTGCCCTAGTACACAATTAAACTATGAAGCGACCTTAAACTCGCACTGAAAAACTGGTCAGTAGTTTAAATTTAAACTGAGTTAACTAATAATATTAATATTAGATTGGCGCTTACACATATGTTAGTGTTTGGCCGAGCTTCTCCTCCGATTTGTGGCGTGCGCCTTGATGTTGTCACACAAAGAGGAGGGGCCTACAGTTTTACGCCGACTCCGAACGGCGATTGCATTTTAATGAGAAGCTGTTTTTCATGGCAGAAATACACTCGGAGGTTTGCCATTGCCTGCCGAGGGGCGACCGCTGTTAAGAAAAAAACTTTTTTTAATTTTTTTTGCGATGTTGCTTTGACCAGGGCTTGAACGCAGGCGCTGCGGCCACCTTAAACTAATCTTAGTTTAGATTTAAACTGAGTTTAACTAAACTCGACATCATACATATAAGGTTCTTTCCCTAACAATCCGGACCGGATACGGTAATTAGAGAATAAGCGAAAAGTTTGCTCTCAAAAATGGAACATAATCCAGAAGTACGGGAACGCAAAAAACCACATTTCGTGCCCAGAATTTGTGAAACAGCTAGTGATGTGCTGGATTTTCGGTACCCAATACTTCCTTTTCGGTACCCGATACCGATTCTTTACATTAAACCTTTGCCATTATATGCATTTCAAGTTTAGAAAAAACTTTAGTTACTAATTTATATCNAAAAACCACATTTCGTGCCCAGAATTTGTGAAACAGCTAGTGATGTGCTGGATTTTCGGTACCCAATACTTCCTTTTCGGTACCCGATACCGATTCTTTACATTAAACCTTTGCCATTATATGCATTTCAAGTTTAGAAAAAACTTTAGTTACTAATTTATATCATATCGGCTAAAACACTTGAACTTATCGCAACAGTGAAATATTATTTTATCAGTTTTAATCTTAGTTGATCCACAGTTCAAGAATGAAGAAGCCTTTCAGGGGGGAGATTCTGTAACCAGTTAGCGATATCGCACTTGTTGACGTAAAAATATTTCATATCATACGTCAACAAAACCGATGCCGATTCGTAACTTGTCGCTAACTGGTTACAAAATCTGCCTCCAGGCGTACAAAAATGATATCGTCCGATTCAGCTGGAACAAAAATGCTTCAAACAAGTAAGAGTTTCTCTGCATTATGGCCTCGAACCGACATATATACATCTTTCATTTGAATCCGTATTAAAAGCTCTATTGGCTCCTACATTCGGGTTTTTATAGGCGAGTCTCCCCTGAACCGTTTTTTCCATATTTTTGGCCTATGTGCGCTTTTATTCGAAACCTTAATGTTTCGGTACCGAGTATCAAGAGTATTGGATACTTTTTAAATCGGTACCGAATATCGATCAATACTTAAAAGTATTGACTCAGCACATCACTGGAAACAGGCAACATGTAAACACAAAACAGCTGATATGCACTTTGACGTTTTATCCGTTTTTACCCGGAGAAAAAGTCCGGGCTGTTTTGGACTGGAAGAAGAAGACATTTACGATCCAATACGTTCCAATTTTCGCTCTCTATTACCCATTTTGTTGAGTACGGGAATTATTTCTGGGCTATTTTGGGTACCCGCGGGATCCCGCGTTGTGTACGGGAAAGAACCTATAACATGTGATCGATAAAGCAGTCGTTGCATTTAACGAGAACTTCTACCTCCGATTTGTGTTAACTTTCCGTGTTAACTTTTGTGTGCCGTTTCCACCTTCTCTGGTTAACACTAATCACCAGTTAAACATCGTTAACGACGTTACCGACTCCATGTATATGACATTGAGTCGGCAACCCCATTAACGGTGTTTAACCGGAAATTAGTGTTAAACAGACATTGAGTAACCGGCCCTAAGAAGCGTAAAAACTTGGTTGCGCTCCACAATGAGCGAAACTCGACTTAACGGTAATCATTTTAATAAATTGTCAGTTTGATTTCTTATAAAATTTGCCTTTAAGTTTATGCATCTTAAGCGTACGTCGAAAGTTTAAAAAAAAAATGAAAAATTAACCGCTTTGCTGAGCAAATAATTTTTATAAGACAAATCGGCAAGTACATATGTATGTATTTACATACTTAACATTTATTAATTTTTTTTAACATATTTCTGTAGTAAGAAAATAGTAGTCATATTTCCTGTTAATATTCTTCTATTTGTATGAAAACATGTCAGTAAAATGTAATTGTGGTACTCCAATGTACTTACTAAAATTAAACTAAATTTATATTTTGATGCTAGTAAGCCCGGGCAGACGTTGTCCTGCTATACACAGATACATAGGCAGGTTACATGCATCGTAGATATTATGGGTCTTCACAGCAAAGCTTGGTACTCGGTAATTCGGCGTTCGGTAATTTTTTCCCATGTATTTTGTTTGTGTAACACTAGTTTTCACAAACAAACTACATTAACACTATTTTTACACAAACAAAACACATTAGAAAAAATTACCGGACACCGAGTTACCGAATACCGAGCTCGGTGTGAAGAGCCATATTTGATATCGAAATTTACAAAATATTGTTATTATTATTCACTACGTTTGAAAAAAACGATCTCTGGTTACGGTTCAAACATCAGCCAGGGGAATGGATAACATTGGATGGTGTCCAAACTGTAAATTTTTTGTTGCTGTTGATAGGCGCATGTTTATATGTATAAATACATACTACATTATTTTGTTGCTATCCTACCTATTTCTCCCCAACATAAACATACATATAAAGCGTAGCCGCGAATAACATTGGAAAACTCTCGCTTCGAATATGGACAGTTTGTAGTTAGCGTAACCGAACATAGCGACACGGGATTTTTAAGAACGTTGCGAGAAGCATAGAAAAAATTTCTATGAAAAAAAAAATAATTTTCTCGGATCCCATCTTTTAAGCTGGAACCAACAATACACACCCACAAAATTTCATTGAAATCGGTTAAGCGGTTTCGGAGATTAGCGTAAGCGAACACAGTAACACGGGATTTTTAACCGACTTCCAAAAAAGGAGGAGGTTATCAGTTCGTCGGAATCTTTTTTTTTTTTTTTTTATGTATGTTACCGCATAACTTTGGACCACGTCAACCGATTTCGATAAGCATCGGAAAGGTAGTGTCTCAGAGGTGGTCCCGTACTAATCTGGTTAAGATCCGATCAGTGGATCATGAGATATATATATATATATATTTTTTTTTATATGAGAGTTGAAGTCGGTGTTTTTTTTGCTAAAAATTACTTGTTATTTATTAAGATAAGCACGATGCGAGAAGCATAGAAAAAATTTCGATGAAGAAAATATATTTTGTTCACAACTATCCTATCTTTTAAGATGGAACCAACAACACACACCAACAAAATTTCAATGAAATCGGTTAAGCGGGACACGGGAGTTTTATATATTAAGATAAGCACGATGCGAGAAGCATTAAACAAATTTCGATGAAAAAAAAAATATATTTTTTCTCGGGTTCACAACTATCCTATATTTTAAGTTGGAACCAACAATACACACCCACAAAATTTCAATCAAATCGGTTAAGCGGGACACGGGATCTTTATATATTAAGATAAGCACGTGAGAGGAGCATAGAAAAAATTTCTCATATATGTACATATGTAGGTACTCGTACATATGCAAGCGCCTCGAAGGTGCTTACTTTATAGCTTTGTATCGTTGTTTATACGTCGCTTTCTTACTCCTTTTCCCTTTCTCTTTAATATATCTTCTTACTGATGTAACATTTTCAGTTTTAAAAATTTCACTTTCCTTTTCGACACCGCCGCCGAAGAAGTCTCACTTCAAAAACTAAGAAAAATTATTAAACTAAGCTTTTAAGGTGATGATGACGGTGATCTCTTAAATTCAGAAACATGCTTTCCAGTCATTGCGTTCTATTTAGGGTTAAACTATAATAATTTTTCTTTTGAGAATTATTCTAAATCAAGCACCCTTCCACGGCGATCGAGCTTACGCCTGAGGAACGATACCGATTATTCTCTGGACCAGGAGTATTACTACTGGAGCTTTCCCCAAATTTTTCTGGGAAAGTTTCATGATATTAAAACAACAACGACACCCAATTTATTACGCATGAATGCACGGAAAAAATCACCGCTTACGGTGTATACAATATTTATAAAAAATGGCTGGGTTAGAAACTGTAAATCTGTTGGCGTAATGAAATGAATACACACTTATATAAAATTGCGTTATGGGTTTTCACCTAAACGCGTAAAACTCGTAAATAAACGGGGTTTCTATACAAAATTAAGTAAGTGGTATCGAGGCTTTTACGCATTTAGGTGAATTACTCAATTATATCTTTTTGACACTACCACAACACACCCCAAAAAATGGCGCAACTTTTCTACCTAATGTAGGTTTTCCCTGCCGGGTAACGTTAAAAAGACTAACTTCTGCGCACTTCCTAACTTTAAACTTGTTCGTTGGATGCATACTAGAAATGTTTATCCCGGGACCCGGTCTTTTTAAGGTCCCAAAAGTCCCGGGATTTTTGGTAAATAATCCCGTGTTTTTCGGGATTTGTAATTTACAATGATGGCAAACTCCTTTCTTGACCAGTATTGGTTATATGTCTTTTTATATTTAATAATTAATATTTTTTTATAAATGTCTAGCTCATTATACATATAATACCTCCAATAGTAAATTTTATACACAAATATTAATATATTCGCTAAACCATGGGCCAAATATTGTAAAATTTCGTTTTTAATCTTTCACTCTAACGCCAGTAATTCAAAAATGATTAAAAAACAAAAACAGAGAAATATGCTTAGAGAAGAAGTCAAGAATGATAGAGAACAAGATTGCGCCGGCCTGGCCGTGTACATTTGTATACCACAAGTAAACAAAGAATAGAGCGAAAAGAAAAACGAGTTTAAACAGCCAAAACAGTTCACTACAGCGAAAACCGTGTTTAACTTTGCTAAACGCGAAAATATTTCATTTTTCACCTAATCTATTAGGGAATAATATACGTTTTAGTGCACTCCATTGCTTCGCAATTGAGGCTGCTGCAGCAAACGTTTTAGTGCACTCCATTGCTTTGCAATTAAGGCTGCTGTAGCAAACTGCGGCGCATCTCAGCGGGATTGATTAGTTAACATGCTAAAGGATGCTGCTTGGAGCAGAAGCGAAATCATTGCGATGAAATGCTGTCAATATAATAATAAAGAAACATTTCGGCTTTGCCGCGCCCTATATACACCAATGCAGCGATTCGTCGCAGAGCTGCACTTGCATCTTCGCATCTTGCGTCTTGACGGCTGTCGCAATTTAACACGGCTNTGCGTTCTATTTAGGGTTAAACTATAATAATTTTTCTTTTGAGAATTATTCTAAATCAAGCACCCTTCCACGGCGATCGAGCTTACGCCTGAGGAACGATACCGATTATTCTCTGGACCAGGAGTATTACTACTGGAGCTTTCCCCAAATTTTTCTGGGAAAGTTTCATGATATTAAAACAACAACGACACCCAATTTATTACGCATGAATGCACGGAAAAAATCACCGCTTACGGTGTATACAATATTTATAAAAAATGGCTGGGTTAGAAACTGTAAATCTGTTGGCGTAATGAAATGAATACACACTTATATAAAATTGCGTTATGGGTTTTCACCTAAACGCGTAAAACTCGTAAATAAACGGGGTTTCTATACAAAATTAAGTAAGTGGTATCGAGGCTTTTACGCATTTAGGTGAATTACTCAATTATATCTTTTTGACACTACCACAACACACCCCAAAAAATGGCGCAACTTTTCTACCTAATGTAGGTTTTCCCTGCCGGGTAACGTTAAAAAGACTAACTTCTGCGCACTTCCTAACTTTAAACTTGTTCGTTGGATGCATACTAGAAATGTTTATCCCGGGACCCGGTCTTTTTAAGGTCCCAAAAGTCCCGGGATTTTTGGTAAATAATCCCGTGTTTTTCGGGATTTGTAATTTACAATGATGGCAAACTCCTTTCTTGACCAGTATTGGTTATATGTCTTTTTATATTTAATAATTAATATTTTTTTATAAATGTCTAGCTCATTATACATATAATACCTCCAATAGTAAATTTTATACACAAATATTAATATATTCGCTAAACCATGGGCCAAATATTGTAAAATTTCGTTTTTAATCTTTCACTCTAACGCCAGTAATTCAAAAATGATTAAAAAACAAAAACAGAGAAATATGCTTAGAGAAGAAGTCAAGAATGATAGAGAACAAGATTGCGCCGGCCTGGCCGTGTACATTTGTATACCACAAGTAAACAAAGAATAGAGCGAAAAGAAAAACGAGTTTAAACAGCCAAAACAGTTCACTACAGCGAAAACCGTGTTTAACTTTGCTAAACGCGAAAATATTTCATTTTTCACCTAATCTATTAGGGAATAATATACGTTTTAGTGCACTCCATTGCTTCGCAATTGAGGCTGCTGCAGCAAACGTTTTAGTGCACTCCATTGCTTTGCAATTAAGGCTGCTGTAGCAAACTGCGGCGCATCTCAGCGGGATTGATTAGTTAACATGCTAAAGGATGCTGCTTGGAGCAGAAGCGAAATCATTGCGATGAAATGCTGTCAATATAATAATAAAGAAACATTTCGGCTTTGCCGCGCCCTATATACACCAATGCAGCGATTCGTCGCAGAGCTGCACTTGCATCTTCGCATCTTGCGTCTTGACGGCTGTCGCAATTTAACACGGCTCTTCATTTTATTAGTTTTTATGCAGTCTTCAACTCAAAAATCACTCACAAATTGCAAATTAACACAATTTAAACTGATTTTTCACTTGGTATTAAAATTTCTCATTGCCGCTGATTTGTAAACAAAGGTTTATTTACTAGTTACTACAACTGTCAAAATCGGCAAAACCAAAGTAGCGGTACTACTGACGGCGCCACCTTTGTTCGCTGCACCGTGGGAAGAAGTATGGGTATCAAATTAAAGAGGAAATCCTATAGAATTTAAGCAGATTCAAGGTTTTGGTGCAGAATTTCCTCTTGCATTTGGTACCCATATTTTTATTCTACATTGCATTGATTTTTTTAAATAATTTTTGGAATTAATCATACCTTTGGAACTAAAAAGTCCTTTAAAATAAATCTTGACGTCAGAGAGAAAAAATAAAAACGCCACTTTAAATAAAAAAGTATGTTTCAAACCCACTTATTTATTATTTATTTTATGGTAGGACAGCTTCTCAAACAATATAAAAGCAATTTTTTCAATTTAAGTTGTTGAAAAGTAATGAATATCTAAATCCCGGGACTAATTCCGGGATCGCGGGATTGTGAAAACAACATCCCGAAAATCCCGGGATTGGAAAAATCTGAGAAATTAACATCGCTAGTGCATACATAATAGCTAGAGTATGTAAATACGCACACACACGAATAGATACGTATAGCACGCACTTCTATGAGTATGGAGGGTATGTGTTAACAGCTCAATGAACCTATGAGCACAACACACTCAAGTACTGATCTACTTCTATCGTATCCTGATACCATATTAAGCAAATATACACCTGTTGCAGCAACTTTATCTCATTGTTATTTTAAGAACACTGGATGTGCACTTTTGTATGTGCACGTGAGTTCAATAACATTTACTCATAGGCCTAAAGTCGATTTGAATTAAGTTAACAAAAAAGGTTACATTTCGAGATATGTAGATGTCCAACTGAGTACAGAGCCGATATGTATAATTGTATGTTCGACTGAAATCCATCGCAGATGTGACTAGATTATGCTCAGGCCAGCCCAAACTTGAAGCTTGTACTACTCTTCAATATCTGTTTGCAAAATATTGTAGTTGAATATGATTCTTTGCTATTTGAGTAAATAATTGAATATATATTACATATTAAAATACTGAATGTTTCATCACGAGCTGCAGTCGGAAATATGTAGATATGGGCACTGGATATTGGAACACGTGGGACACACGATACTAATTTCAAAATGACCGGTATAAGCGGTATCAGGAATGTTTTTAAAAATTTGCGAGCGGGACCGGACAACAATACTTTCCAGAAACTCTCGATAACCACAACTTCTGAAAATCTTTATTATAATCGTTGTATGAAATTAAGACTTTACGCTATGTGGAGACGAAAACTTGCAGCAAATCAAAACAGAATAGCCAAAAGGGGCTAGATCTTTTAGCATTTCTAAATGAAAAAATATACATATAACTTTGTACGTACCTACATAAGGCTCAGTTACTTAGTGGCCACGACTGCTTCTGACAGTATCTGCACTGTTCTGGTCATGTGAAAAGTGCCGGAAACTACCGAACATGTACTTTTCGATTTCCCATCGTTTTTACCTGAAAGAGATAGATTAAGCACATTGACTCAAGAGGGGCTGAGTACAGATGATATGATTGAACATTTTTGATTCTTCTTTTATTTTTGCATTACTTCGCAGGAAAACCTTGTGGACACCAGAACGCTCCTGAAGCTCTGATCACATAAGTGGACGCAGGATTATGAACACGGCATTATGAAGAAATTCGCACGGGTCACTTGATGGTTATAATGCATATCCCAACGTCAATTAGAAATAAAACAAGTAAGAAAGTCTAAGTTCGGGCGGAGCCGAACATTAAATACCCGGNCTGATCATTTATGTATACATTTGTCTATATCTATCTCGATTCGTTTTGGCTGTTACAAACAACCGTTATGTGAACAAAATTAATATACCCTTGTGCACAAGTGCGCTCGGGTATAAAAATACTTACATAAGAGTAGAATTCCACAGAAAACCACGGACTCAATTTTTTTCGCGGTTTTCCTATATTGGTTGAAGAAACAAAGGTTTTGAGAATGAAGACAATGTATTTAGTAAGTTTTCCTTTTATCTCATATGGAAAGATTTAATATTGCTTTGTTTAGAGGGGTGGATTTCTTGAGGATTTGGGAAGTACGGTTAGTAACGTAAATTTTCCATACCTATGGGGGTTTTTCAAGGCAACCGAGTACGATTGATGAAGCGCACCATAAATAAACGCTGGGACCATCCCTGATTTAGGAGTTTGAAAAGGAGTACTGCTCCACATAGTTATAGACGCGGAAGACTGACTGTATGTAGGGCATGTACACTGAGGGAAAAAAATATTAAAATCAAATAGAAACGTAATTGATCTTATTATAAACGTCAACGAAAGTACTGTATATTGGTAAATATTCAATTCAATTACGCGCATTTTAAAATGACCGCGTTCGTACTGAAAAAGCATCCGTGAAGTGAATAATCAAGAGAAAAACAAAAAAAAATTATTTAAGTTGCATGTTGCCTGCAGTGGAATTCGAACCCGACCATCTCCAGATATCAACAACTTGTGGCAAGCATCTTTGCGCACTCAGCTACACCCAGGCATATAAATTTGCTTTCAAATGTTGAATATCCATCAACACCACAGCACGCGATTTGTACGGATAAACATGTGCTATGTATGTTGTCACCGCGCTCTCGGAGCGGCGCTCTGCATGCTTGGGGTGCGTATGTACACTTACATATACATACTCAGATGTGAACAGTCAAATACGTGCGTAATAAATTTTGTATGAAAATATTATTTTTAAATACGAATATTTTGAAACGATAATCAAATATAAAGTATTCATTTTTACTATGCATTATTTCCCTTAGTGTACTTTGCTTTTCACGACAATATGCTTCTTGTGACGCATTGCAAAATCCATGAATTGGGATATTATAAGTTGGTAAGAATCATATCCAACAGGGAACTTCTTCCAACTTCGCGTTGGTTTTCGACAAATTTGCACCACATATGAAGAAAATAGGGTCTGGCACATTCGTCCTAGTTGTGTTTTTCTTTCCAGATTTTCTGCAGGTGAATTTCCACTCTAATTCTTATAGGCGGTGGCCACCCTGCCGGGTCAAACTATTTGTGAACTGCTGAGTGGATCTGTCTGTTTGTTGCTGAGTATAGGGTGAGCTTAGAGTGAATGTGTAAGAGAAGGAATCGGAAACTGCATTTCATCGAATTCCTAGTTCTTGTCATGTTATAATTTTCAAATTTTAATTCTGTGGAAACAAAAACAAAATGAAATACTTAAACAGATCAAAAGTTATGAAAAGTAAAGCGAGCATATTGTAAATATATTTCAGCACTAGTATAGAATCATTCTTGCCAACAAGTGCTACTTTTGACTGAGTATGCAATTCAGAAGTAAAGTCCTCTATCGACGTACGAAAACCACACTTTATAAGTGAATCATCATGCCCGTGTTAGTATATGGCGCATAAGCATGGACAATGACAACATCCGGCGGCTCTTAGATTAGTCGATAGAAAGATTTTGCGGAAAATTTACGAACCCTTATGTGCTGGTGACGGCGAGTACTGCAGACGTTGGAATGATAAGATGTGTGAGCTTTTCAACGATATAACATTGAAAATATCGATGTTTTGTATTGATGCATCGATCGTTTTTGAACACCGACACCTCTAGTACATTGGAGTTTTACAATTGTACAAAAAAAGAAAAGACTTTGACCAAAAAATTTAAATGGCTTCAAAAAGTTCCGTTTGCTCAGTTGCAGTAGTTTATTTTAATTTTTTTTTATAATTTTACTAATCACATATTTTCTAGTGAAACATTATCTGCAAAATCCTATCCAAATCGGTGCATCAATGTATGCCTCTCGATCAGTGTGACCGCGGGCTTGTGAAAAATTGTAGCATAAAAGAGACTTAAAATGTATCAATAAGTATCACTTTTTTTCATTTAACTATCAAAGCATAAATATTGTATAAAACCAATAATTTTTATGAAAAACCATTTTTCAAAACAATTTAACATTTGTTGCACGAGCAAGTTGAAATTATTTCCCGAATGCGATTTGCGTAATTTCAGTTGCAGTTACACCTTGCAATTTTTATTGCCTACCAACTGTTGTGTGTGGGCACTTTGATGTCTTGATATGCATAAGCATTTGCCGCTTGACGCCGCCAGACAACATTCTCTCAATTTCGGTGTTAAAAAACGTTCCTAAAACGTTGTCATATTTAAATAATCCAATAGGGAACAGATTCTTATTTTGATTTAATATTAATATTTCATCGATATAACCACCAGCACGCTTTCTATCAAGTGAAAATATGGCTGTCAAACTATCAAATTGTCTGCAATAGATGTCAAGCAATAAGGCGGTATCCATTGGAAATATATTTTGTGACATGGTTATCACGACATTGGTGTTTTCCTGAGGAAACCGGGCCTTACCGAGTACCAAGCTCTAACTTTTGTTATTGAACATAGCGAAACAAAAAATGCAGCGCTATGATACTGTTCGTTTGTTCACATTTTGACGTTTTTCAACATGGACCATGAATCACAATACATGAAAGGTTCGTTCAGAGAACTAAAATGAACTTTTGGATGTACGTTGCCACAGGTGCACGAAATGTTTTGTAATGCATAAAAATTTACAGATTTTTATACCCCGAGCGCACTTGTGCACAAGGGTATACTAATTTTGTTCGCATAACGGTTGTTTATAACAGCCAAAACGAATCGAGATAGATATAGACAAATGCTCAGAATGAATAGAGAAGTCGATTAAGCCATGTCTGTCTGTCCGTCCGTCCAAGGTAGGTTGGTATTGAAAATGGGCGAAATCAGACTTTAACCACGCCCTCTTCCCATATAACGGTAATTTCCAGAATTACGAAAAATGCGATATTTTAGTAACTAATGACGATAATTCACTCAAATTGACATTTACAATAACTTTCAGACGAAAAATAAGAATATTATAAATTTTTGGAAAATGGGCGTAGCCACGCCCACTTTTGGTTATATGTGTATATCTTGGTAACCGCTGCACCAATTTCTTCCAAACTTGGCACAGTTATTGGCCTTGCTACAACGTACCTAATTTTGAAAATCGGACAATAACCACGCCTACATCCCATATAACGGTAATGTAGAGAAATACAAAATCTTCGATAAATCAGTAAATATTAAAGCTAATTTATTCAAAATTGATGCTTGCAACAATTCTTAACCAAGAAATACGTTTGTTATAAAATTTTGGAAAATGGACGTGGCACCGCCCACTTATGATCACATATATGTATCTCGGTAACCGTTCTACCAATTTGTACTAAACTTGGTATGGTTATTGTGCTTGCCACATAAAAGCAAAGCGTTGAAAATTATTGAAATCAGACTAAAATTGAGGCCGCTTTTCATATAAAGGTAAATTTCAGAACTGCTTGAAACTTCAAAATTTCGAAATTTAAGGACGGTAATTTACTCAAAATTGATACGCCCCGGCTTACCATGAAGCTTTCGGAAAGGTGAAAGTCATATATTAAATACTTGCGCCGGGTATTTAATGTTCGGCTCTGCCCGAACTTAGACTTTCTTACTTGTTTCATTTGTATTTGGAAAAGTATCAAAATTTAAAAAAAAAGTATCTCTCCAAAATTCATCGAAAAATGTATCAGTTTTGATCCACTTGGATCAAAACGGTCACACTGCTCTCGATGTATCGAAAAATATCGAAGTAGATTTCGGTGCATCGAATCAAAGAAATACTTGGATTTTTTTTTATCCACTGACATCCCAAATACAGCGCGTATGTTGGCTTGGCCATGTCGCTCGAATGGACTCTGACGCTCCAGCTTTGAAAATATTAAACTCGAAACACGCTGGTGGTAGCAGAGGAAGAGGGAGGCCCCCACTGCGATGGAAAGATCAGGTGGAGAAGACTTGGCTTCACTTGGTGTCAGTTGTCAAAGAAGGGAAACGACTGGCCTGCATTGTTGAACTTGGCCAAATCGCTTAGGCTGTAATACGGTAGACAAACGGGCTCGATTATTTGCATAAACAGCCTTAATTTGCTTTAACTCATGCATTTTCCTCTTTAAAATGAGCATAAGCAGCCGAACAAATGCACGAAATTTTTGGCAATTAACTCGGATCCGGGGAATTTTCGATGACAACACTGGCAAAAACTGCCAGTTGTTGTCTTTTGTACAAGTAAGCAAACGAAGCAGTCGAGTTTCGCGTGCGCGGTAGCCGAGTGGTGAGAGTTGCGAGCTACAAGCATGTAGCTGCCTGGTTCGATACTCGGGTGGAGGGATTGCGAAACATTTTTTGTTTTTATTATTTATTTTATATATTTTTATTTTATTTTATTTATATGTTCAATTTTACTTTATTTTATTTTCATTTGCTTTATTTTATATCACATTTCTTATTTTACTATTAGTTAATTTTAATTTTTAGAGATGAATTTTGTTAAAAATTCAACAACAACTAACTGAAGTAACGTAAAAAAATATAGAAATTATAAAAAAAAGAATGAAAAAGAAATAAAAAAAGTATACTGGCCGTGGAACTCGAACCCACGACCTTGCGGCTGGTTTATTCGCATTACTGCCGTCTGTAAGGGTACAATTTTAATTTGCATTTATGCTTATTAATTCAAATTAATTTTCTCCGTCTGTCTACCATATAACAGTGCCAAATAAGAAGAAGAAGTGCCGTTATCGTAGACTCGCGAAACAAAGTCAGGCTGTTCTCATCTCATATTTCTGTCTTCGTCCATCTAATTGGCATTCATACAATCATTATGGTCATTTCAAAAATTGTTCAGAAGACAACAAGCTTTTGTAATCAAAGTCGTGTTTCCGATCACATTATCTACTCAAGTAGCACACTTGGTGTAAATTTGTGAATTTTGGTACAATTAGTCAGATTTATACCAAAATTCATAAATTTACACCAAGTTATACACCAGTGTGCTACTTGAGTAAGCCCTTGTCTATTATTAAATGAGTAGGTACCGAAACGCGAATTCGGAATTTTTTCCTTAACTCTTATTGCTAATGTGAATCCCCAATTTTAATTAGGTGGTGTTGAAGCGACAACTGATTTTTTCAAATTAATGTTTTTGTTGTAATTCATACTGTCATTTTATGATTGTGTTGGTTATTGGCCGTTTAATATAATTTAATTATTTATTTTTGTGCTATAGGCCGTATTTTAAATAAAACATTAAAAGTTTTTCTGCTTTATATACTTTTACTTTCATTTTTCATTCCATTTTTTTTTGCCTAAACCGCAGTTTTGGCATTTGACGGGTTTCTGAAATAATAAGTTAAATTATCCAGCGTATCATTACATATTATGGCTCTACTGCTGCCTTTGGTAGTCAGATATCTTTTCCACATTCCTAACTCAGCGAGGACTTCTGGTGGCCCACCAATGAGGAATTGTTCATAAAATTTAACCGCTTTGATGAATCCCTCATTCACTATAGACTTGTTCATCCCCCTCGTAAACTCTATAACACGGTGCTACAAAAAAGTCATGAAACACACCCGAAGCAAAACCTACTGTAAGTTGTAGCTATGGTAGAGTACAACATGAGAATAGGTACCCGTTTAGTTCCTGAACTCTTAATTTTATTATTTCAAAACAACCGTTATGTTCGTACTTGATGCACTTATCTATTAACAGCCTGACTATTTTTAATCCGATATTAAAAACCAAACATGTTTTGAAAAGAGGATTTATGTTCATCTAAAATGAACAATATACTGTTAGAAGTTTTTTAATCACCTCTTTTTCTTAATTTTTTCAAATTTAGCCATCGCTGATTTCAAAAATTTCTATGAAAGTTGCCAAACATGTAGTATTCACTCAAAAGAAAATTTATTTTCGAATAAATTGGTACCTCACCTAATGCAATTGCATAAAAATGGTCGAAGTTAAGCAATTTAATTAAAAATACGGCCTTTAATTTATGTGTGTGTATGTACCGGAAGTTCAGTGTGGCTAAGGAGCTCAGCAATACTTACTAAATAATTGATATATGCAATGGCTCTTAAGGAAAAAATTAACCTACTTGGCAGTCTACTTTTGCTATATATGTATAACTCAAAAACTACTCAACCTATCTCGACCAAATTCGGTACACATATTGCGCTTAGCCCCCTTAACCCTTAATTACCGCAATTAGTCGCATGGGGTCCCCAGTGACCCCAATAAAAGTGTTGAAAAAAGAGTTTTAAAAATTAAAATAACGAAGTGTGTATTATCAAAAATATTAAAGTACTCTATTATTGTTAACTTAAAAAAACCAAAACATATTTTCGACTTGAAACTTAAAAAAAAAAATTAAAAATTTACCTCCCCCAAAAAAATATTACGCTAGTGGTCGCGTGGGGTCAGCACTCAAGGGAATAGCGACGATGTTCTAGCCGTGACTAAATAAATATAACGAAATGTGTATTGTCATAAATATTAAAGCTCCTTATTATAGTTAACTTTAAGAAAGAAAATCATAACTTTGACTTCAAACTTAGATACAAAATTAAAAACTTACCTCCGCCAAAAAATGATACGTAAGTGGTCGCATGGGGTCCGGACTTAAAAGCGACACATGCGCACGCACCGATGTACTGGCAGTGACTTATTTACGTACCCCGCAGAGACTTAGGAAGCTAGAAAGAGCGCGGGTACGCTCCAAGCACTCCAAGACATTTTTTTTCAACTTGAAATGGCCTTGACCCCATGCGCCTAATTAAGGGTTAAGCACTGTATATTTTTGAAATCGAACAAGACCTATTCCGCATATGTGTACCGAATTTGGTCGAGATCGGTTGAGTAGTTTTTGACTTATACATATATGGCAAAACTAGACTGTCTTAAAGAGGCTAAGTACAATGTGTATACCAAATCTGGTCGAGATCGGTTGAATAGTTTTTGAGTTATACATATACGACAAAATTAGGCGGTGCACGCCCATTTTTGTACAGTTTTATGAAAAATGAATTTTTTGCTAATTACTCATGGTATATATTAAATGTGAGTAAATACTGATACATATAAATTCAAGACCGTATTTTTGCTTAAATTCCTTAACTTCAAAAATTTTTATGCAATTGCATTAGGTGAGGTAACGGATGTTTGCAAATAAAAAAATGGAGGGTTCAGAAACTATACGGAACCTATTTTCATGTTGTACTGGACCATGGCTACAAACCACTCTAGGTTTTGTTTCGGGTGTATTTCATGGCTTCTTTTGTAGCACCTTCTAATCGATTAAGCAGTGTTTGCATTGCTCAACTTTGCATTCAACTCAACGCAGAGTTGCACGAAAAAAAGCTGAACGGCTAAAAATATCATAATACCAAAAAATATTAAAATATTCGCCTTAAAAAGTGTTTGTATTGTTCAACTTTGCATTCATATTTTAGGCGAACGGTCTTTCAACTAATCCCTTTCAACAAAGTTGGTCGCCAGCCAATATTTAGCCATTCAACTTTTTTTCGTGCAACCCTGCGTTGAGTTGAACGCAAATGTTGAACGCAAATGTTGAACGCAAAGTTGAACAATGCAAACACTGCTTTAGAGTGAAAGATTGTTTGTTTTTGCGTATGGAACCAATATAAATATAAATAAATCAAAATCGTACATTGAATGGTCACCTAGCCTATTATTATCAACAAAGGTTATCACAGTTTTGTCATATGCATACATATGTATGTACTTCTGAATTTAATGCTCTACAAAAATGTCCATTGCGGTTTAATCCTAACTCCCACCAGCAAGGTAGTACGGGTCACTAAACCCAATTTTTTCATAAAATTCTAGTTTTTTGCCCCTATTTCGAAAATAACAAGAGCTACAGAAAAAAATACAAATGACAAACTTGTAAAACTTTCAATTTTGCTAACATCAATATTTCTTGAGATATTGGACTTTGAAGTTGATTAACAATTTCTACAATTTAGCTCAATAATCCATGAAAATTCCACTACCTAAACTTCAAAGCTCAATATCTCAAGAAATATCGATGTTAGCGATTTTGTGTTCTGAAACTTTTTTGTAGGAAATTGAAAGTCCTATCGACACTTTTGTAGAGCATTCAATTCTAAAGAAAACCCATTATTGACCAAGATTGTACCATAAAATGCCTCTGAGCTACAGCTCAGAAATAAAATCAAAGTTTACGCGTATTTTATATGGGAAATCTTTGCACGCCTTGGGCGAGTACTTAGTGTTAATATTAAGGATTCAAATTTTCAGGGAGCTTTTTTTAGGTGTTTTCCACAAAATCTTGAGGTAGGAGTGAAAAAAAAGTAGTGGAAAAAGATCGCCCTAGTATGTACATATATGTTTGTGAAAAAAGCATTACTCGAGGATAATATTTGACTTTCACACATACCTTACAAGTATGTAAGTATTACAAGTAAAAAATCCTTCAGATCGAACGAAGGCCATGTATGCTGGACTAACCCTATGGTATATATCACCAGCTTAATCTATTCTCTAACCTACTCCTATATATATAGATACGAATATTAAATCACTTCACTTGACCAAAACGAGATAAAAACAGGAATTGAGCGGCGGACGATCAACAAGGCCTTTGGTACCGAAGAAACACCGGATGAGCTAGCAAGGTGGATGCACTGGCTTTAAAGGCACTTTAGACTATTGAATGCATGCCCAAATATAGAAATTTTGGTGTACTTTGCATTATACACAGGAAAAATACTGCACATACTGCTGTCGCGCCAATTATCGCGGGTAGGTATCACTAAATTCATTCTGGCTACGCCGATGTAAGGTCATGCAAAGAATGAGGCCCTTCATAAGCCTACAGATTGCCCCATATCAGATCTGACACATCTAAATCTCTTCGACAGCACTAAAGCCGATTTTAATATCTCGAAGAGGAGCTACCACTCTGTGAAGCCATGTCTAATACGGTTATGTAGAGTTACGTTGGCGTAACCTTCTGCTTCACCCAAATTGCTACTGACCTCTTTGGGCCGTTCGAGACCAATCCAGGTTCGAGACAAGGGGACAAGATCAGTTCTCTGATGTCATGCAATTTAGACGATCACGCTCCACTGTACTACACTTGTACCTGTAACTTACATTTTTAATTGCATACTATCTCGCCAACATTAATTTGCAATGCATGCGATCCCGTTTCATCTGTCTTTGCATTTTTATCATTAACTACAATGGGATTTGTTTTGTATGCAACTGGATTCGGCTGGCTTCATTGTTGTTGCTATCATAGATATTCTGTCTGGATATGACAAAGCCTTACATCGGTCTCTGTTTTAGGAATATTGTCGTTGTAGTTGTTGCAATTATGGTTATATGTAGTATTGCTGTTGTCGTTAGACAGCTTCAGCTTCAGCTTTTTTTGCTTTTATTGCATTACATTGCACCATTGGTTTGTTGTTACCAAAACAGGTTTGATTACTGAAATACACTAAATTCAAGCTAAACATGAAAGTCTTTTAAAGTTGCAAGTCTTGTTGTGACTGTAACAATAGCGTTGCTGTAGTTTGTTTGTTACTTCGCTTACAAAATTATTGTGGAAACCGGCAACATAGCTGCCAGCACTTGATACCCTGTAGAGAAAGCATAAACTAGAACTAAACCATTGTACAACAGCACAGTATAACAGTCAAAATTTAATTTTATAGTATGCTAGCGTCATAGGTTTGATCACCATTTTAGCACGCCCTCTCCCACTGAAAAATTATTAACTTATATAAATACAGCATTGATCATTAGTATTAGGCACTCAAATATATACAGTGAAACCCGCTTAAGTACCTAACCCGCTTAAGTAACCAACATTTTTGGGCAATGTGAATTTTTAAATGTAATCTGAAGAAAACCCCTCTCTTAAGTACCTCCTCGCTTATTTACCCAACCCGCCTAAGTACCTAAATTTTTCGTACCCCATTTACCATTTTACCTACAATTTTCCCCTGTTAAGTGCTCTTTTAAAATTCCTTAAAATATTTACCTTTACCTTTACCTTTGGCAAAAAAATTATAAAAAATCAACGGCAATTTTTAGGAACTTGAAACTTGCACATTATTGCACTAAAATTGAATGGGCTATAAAATGGTATACTCAAAAAACACTTCGGAGAAAAAACATTTTAAATTTTGGTGATTTTTTTCTTTAAGTGTTCTATAAAATTTTAAGCCTAGGTTTATATGGTATTTGTTAGGGACTAAAGTGTATTTTAATTGAAAAATCTTAAATAATGCTACGGTATTGGTTTTAAATTACACTACTACTTCATAAATGTTCATGACTTATTCAAGGATTTACATATCTATGTACCATCTATCTATCTATGTGCCATCAATGGCACGCGTGCCTTAGGTTCGCCAGCCCTGGCATATGCAGAAACTTTTTTTTTTGTATACCTGTGTTATTGAAGTATTAAGGAATTGAATAAGAAAAACATGAATATTTGCTCAGAAAATTTTTAAATTGATCCAAAGAGTGTATTTGGATTAAACGTTTTCGAATTTAAAATTGGTTAATCAGAGCTTTCATAAACTTTTAGGGTTTGCCGTTTTATAGCTCCATAAATTTTAGTACAATAAAGTACACCCTTTTTAACCCATTAACTCCTCATATTACAAGTTTGTTTACGCTTCTTTTGGAGTTAATTTGTAATGACAAGGAGGTGTTGAACATATTTAACAAAAGTGTTAATACAAGATTTTAGCAAGGTACATCAAAAAAATTTACATTTCACACCTACTTGCATTCAAAATATATTATAATATACTCATACCAGCCAACCCAGCGAACTGCGTCCTGCCCAAAATTAATTTTTTATTGAAACATTTAGTCCAACGTTTTCACCAACAATTCACGTTCACGTCCGGTTTTGTATCCTCCATTTCCGTCTTAAATAACCTTAAAAAAATTGTTATGTCCGTGAAGAAGTTCTTGCGGCAACAATGATCCGGTTCGATGGTGAATCGTCCTCGAATCTGTATAGTATAATTGGTGGCAATTTCAAAATGGGTCCACAGAAATCCAATATACTTAAACTTACTTCAGACAAAATATCTTAAATATGTTACAATTGTATTTGTAGACATTTATCAAGAATTGTCTTTATTCTTTTTAGTCGCCGTAAAGCAAGGACCGCAATGGTTCTGGTGGTTGATTTAACGGTGGAAATCTGATTTTGATCCCTGGTGTCTCCGAATGACTGCATTTTACGAGTTTTACCAATAACTGAACTCCAGCGCCACCTTGCAGCCTTTTTTTGCAAGAGTGTTGCCCCTACCGTTACCAATATATATCTCGAATATGAGCAAAATTGGACAATAAATACGATTTTAAGTAATAACTCGACTCCAGCGCCACATGGCGTTTTAAGTTGAGAACCTAAATTATACTGGGACCCACTCAAACGCATACAAAATTTAATTAAAGTCGTTGCGGTCGTTTAGGGAGTTCACTCACAAATACACGTACCGAAAAATTATTATGTATTTACAAATAGGTAAAAGTTTCAGTATGTTTGGAACGCGCAACGCCCCTCCCCAATAACCCCGACTTTTCTCCATGAGTATGGAATTGATTTCAAATATCTCCATACCAAGTTCTACGACTCTACGGCAAATACTTCCAGAGATAAACGGTATGATATATCGAAATTATTATCAGCCTATAACCAAAATGTGTTCTAAATTTCAGAAAAAAAATCGGTACATCCGCTCGCAAGATTACCTTTTATAAAAATATGGGACTTCCCTTTATATAATTGACAATAAGTAAATTTTTTTTTTTTTTTTTTTTTTTTTTTTTTTTT
>NW_016157720.1:76238-77421 GCF_001687245.7 Rhagoletis zephyria | reverse complement strand
TTTTTGTTATGCCAACACAATCAAGCGCAGCTATTCCGCTGCAATTCACTTGATCATGTGGTTGTTGGTTTTGTTGGTTTGTGCTAATAATTCTATTTTTAGAATGCTTAACTTTTAGGTGTGCTCGTCCTTAAGTTATTTGTTTTTTGTTATTTTTTGGCCATTTAACAATTATATTCAACAATTTTATAATGAGCTCGAGGCCATTTTTAAATGAAAAATTTATTGTGGAAAAGCAACAACAATTTGAAAAAATGGTAGATAAGTAAAGATAAATAGACAATACCCGTTTGCTTTGCGGCGCTTTAAAACACTTTTCTAACCGTAAAACATTCATTCAATTCTATTTTATATTTATCTATAATACGTGTACCGAATTTCAAGTAGATCGGACCATAAATAAAACTTTTTTAAGTAGATCGGTCCCTCGTCCATTTATCATTTCGGACCAGAAATAGATTTTTTCGCATAGATCGGCCCCTGGTCTACTTACGGGAAAAAGGATCCTATATGCTAATGTAGGCATAAAGATACCTAAATGCCAAATTTAAAGCAAATCGGACAATAAATACGATTTTTTCAAATAGATCGGTCCCATATAGCAAATCGGGCTATAAATATGATTTGTATGAATAGATCGGTCCCTGATCCACTTACCAGAAAAATATAATCCTATATATTAATCTGGGTAAAAAGCTACTTTTGTTCCAAATTACAAGCAAATTGGTCCATAAATACGATTTTTTCTAATAGATCAGTACATGGTCCGCTTACTAGAAAAAAATTATCCTACATGTTAACTTAGAAAAAAAGGTACCTACGTGCGAAATTTCAAGCAAAACGGACCATAAATACGATTTTTTCGAATAGGTCGGTCTCTGATCCACCTTCTGGACAAAAACGTGTTTTAGCCCTTGACATGGTGGCTGCTGAAAGTTATTTATATATAAAATTTCATGAAAATCGGACCTGCCGTTCGCGATATTACCTGTTACAAAAACAGGTACCTCTTGTTTGTTTTCAATAAATTTCAATTTCGCTAACGTTTCTGCAACAGTCGCAATGTCCTAGTGAGCAGAGGACTGCCGTGTCATTCGAGAGATTCGAATTGAAATCCTCTGTAACGGATTTTTTCCCCTTTTTAATAAAATAATTTTCTGAAGTTTTTAGTTATTTTTTTTTT
>NW_016157720.1:68453-72576 GCF_001687245.7 Rhagoletis zephyria | reverse complement strand
AAGAATGCAGCGCATTTAGAAAGAGCAGTAGAGTTGTGCGCTCCCCGCCACAAACTCCTCTGCAGGCAAAAGCCGGCACCACGAGCACGGAGAGAGCCGTCGACGTGGTGCAGACGGGTACACCTTCGCAAACGACAACTCCCGGCAGCCGGGATGGTGGTCATCAAACACCAGCTGCTGCAAACAGAGACAAGCATGCCACCGCAAGCTTGGGAACGTGCGAAGGCAATGAAGATGAGCAATTGAAGAAGATGCAGAGTGCTGTCTCCAAGCAGAAAAATGTGTCCATGGACATAAAAACGGGTATGGCCCAAATCGAGGAAAGCCTAAATATACTAAGCTACCTCCGAGAGCAGCGCCGGAAGGGGTCTACCCCAGAAAACTGGCCCTGGCTCGCAAAAGAGAGCTCGAACTCGATCCGACTCCCCAACAGGCGAGCCGGAAAAGAAAAAAACTACTCCTACTAATAATAATAATAATAGTAAAAATATTATTATTACTAATCCTAATAACAATAATGGACCCTTGGTCAATAAGGGCGAGGCGACCAGCCGCAAAAAAAGAAGAGGGTGAGAAAAAAGAAGAGTCCCGCCAAACTAACCATTAAGCCAGTTGAAGGCAAAACCTATGCAGAGGTGCTGGGAACGATACGTGGTAAGCTCCAACCTGAGAAGACGGAGACCGTCATTCGATCTGTTCGGAAAACCCGCGAAGGCGGCGTGCTCATCGAAATGGGGCGCTGTGGCGACCACTCATCATTTAAGGAAAATGTGTGCACTGCCATTGGCCAGCTTGGAGACGCCCGTATTCTCACTAGACGTTTACGTCTAGAAGTTCTGGGCATGGACTGCCTAACCACGGCCCCAGAAGTGGAGAACGCTATACGCGGGGAATTAGGAGACAAGATGAATGGCCAACTTCGCGTCTCTCTCCTCGCTGTAAACTCGCGAGAACAAAGAATGGCCGTGGTGGAAATCGATGAACTGCCAGGCCGGACTCTTATTGAAAAGGGGAAGCTGCGAGTAGGTTGGATTATCTGCCGCGTCCGAGAGCGCACGGATGTCCAAAGCTGTTTCCGCTGTCTGGGGTATGGCCACAAAAAGGCGGCATGCATAGGCCCAGACTGAAGCAGTTCATGCTGGAAATGCCGTCAGCAGGGCCACATAGTCTCTGCATGTAAAGAAAGCCCAAGCTGCTACCTGTGCTCGGCAGGAGATGGACAGAAAAATGCCAATCACCTGCCCGGGTCGGGAGCGTGCAAGGCCTTCAGGGATGCCCTTGCTGAGGCTAAGACAAAGCTTGGGAGAATATGATTAAATTTATACAAGGCAATATGAACAGGAGTAGGGTAGCTGATGACCTGCTGGACCAATTGGTTCTTGAACAAAGAGCAGACGCTGTCATCATCAGTGAACCCTATAGAACAAAAGAAACCTGGCATGTTGACCAATCAGGCTCGGCCGCGATATGGATTGCTAACCCCAACCATCGCGCAGAGAGCAGCGGGGTAGGACGCTGCTACGTCTGGGTTAAAATGGCGCAAATCACTCTGGTGAGCTGCTACCTGTCACCAAACGACACAGACCCTGTCNCTGCTACGTCTGGGTTAAAATGGCGCAAATCACTGTGGTGAGCTGCTACCTGTCTCCAAACGACACAGTCCCTGTCTTCAGGGGAAAGCTCGAAGACCTTGAAGACGAATTGCGCGATATAACCGGCCACATAATTGTTGCTGGAGATTTCAACGCAAGAGGCGTGGAATGGGGTATGCCCCAAACAAACACCAGGGGAAGACTGGTCCTTGAAATGACAGCCCGCATCGGCCTGACTATCCTCAACATAGGAACGACCCCTACATATCGAAGTCCGGGTTTTGGATACTCTATCCATGACATAACCCTGGTCTCAGAAAGCCTTCTTCGAAGGGCTGACGGATGGAGAGTGATGGAAGACCTGAGCGATAGCGACCACACCTACATCACCTTTCAAGTCACTGATGCAACGCGAGGGCAAACACGTAGTATCCCTCGCAGGAAACCAGGATGGAACCCGTCTAGGGTCGATGTTCGCAAGTTCGATACGTCACTCCTAGCAGATTCCCAAGGCATTTCACCCACAACGGGAGAGATCCACAACAGGGAGTCTTGTACTAAGCTGGTCGAAGAAACTATGCGCTGCATTCACCGGGCATGCAAAGCCTCAATGCCACAGAGGAGAGCATGGTCAGGTAAAAAGCAGGTATACTGGTGGAATGACCGAATTGCTGAGCTGCGAAGGGCCTGCCATAGAATGCGGAGACTCGCAACGCGCGCTCGTGGTAGACCTGAGGCGCTGACAAAAGCAGCAGCCTACAAAAGCGCTAAGAAAGCACTTTGGACCGAGATACAGAATAGTAAACGGAACTGCTGGAAAGCGCTAAGTGACGAAGTGGATCGCGATCCCTGGGGCCAAGGATACAAATTAGTGATGAAAATGTTCCATACATCATCGCAAGCGATGGATGAGCCCCAAGTTAAGAATATAGTGGATGCGCTATTTCCCACACACCCACTAAGAGCAGATACAGTGCTCGTCGAAGAGCAAGCCGAAGCACCACTGTTTTCGACAGACGANCACACCCACTAAGAGCCGACACAGTGTTCGTCGAGGAGCAAGCCGAGGCACCACTGTTTTCGACAGACGAGCTGAAGCTAGCCCTGCGAAGCATGAAAGCCGGCAAGGCTCCAGGCCCACATGGCACACCAGCGGAGGCAATTAGGTTAGCAGCGAAAACGAGGCCTGATCTCCTGCTCAGCATGTACAACAGCTGCCTTAGGGTCCGGGTCGTCCCAAACCAATGAACGAATGCGAGACTGGTGCTTATACCCAAGGGCAAAGGGGACACAAACTCTCCGTCATACTTCCGGCCACTCTGCATGCTAGACACAGCAGAAAAAATGATGGAGAGTCTGCTCAAAATACGGTTNAGCCCAACACGCTTCGGTGGGAGTCCCACACTCGGGGAAGGGAGTATAGAAAGTAGCGGCCCCGGCCAGTGCATCAGGCATTTCCCTCTCCTACGAACAAAAAAAAAATAATAAATAAATAATAATAATAATAATAATAGATTGGCCTGAGGCGGTGACCAGAGCAGCAGCCTACAAAAGCGCTAAGAAAGCACTTGGGGCCGAGATACAGAAGAGTAAACGGAACTGCTGGAAAGCGCTATGTGACGAAGTGGATCGCGATCCCTGGGGCCAGGGATACAAAATAGTGATGAAAAAGTTCCATACATCATCACAGGCGATGGATGAGGCCCGAGTTAAGAATATAGTGGATGCGCTATTTCCCACACACCCACTAAGAGCCGACACAGTGTTCGTCGAGGAGCAAGCCGAGGCACCACTGTTTTCGACAGACGAGCTGAAGCTAGCCCTGCGAAGCATGAAAGCCGGCAAGGCTCCAGGCCCAGATGGCATACCAGCGGAGGCAATCAGGTTAGCAGCGGAAACGAGCCCTGATCTTCTGCTTAACATGTACAACAGCTGCCTTAGGGCCCGGGTTTTCCCAAGCCAATGGAAGAAGGCGAGACTGGTGCTTATACCCAAGGGCAAAGGGGACCCAAACTCTCCTTCATCCTTCCGGCCACTCTGCATGCTAGACACAGCAGGCAAAATGATGGAGAGTCTGCTCAAAATACGCTTGACGTCAGCCATAGAAAGCGAGGGAGGCCTTTCACCCCGACAACATGGCTTCAGGAAGGGACACTCAACTATAGGAGCAATTGGCGAAATAGTCGAGGCGGTACATAAGGCCGAAGAAGCCTGCCACCAGGCGCGGCTAATAGTGCTCCTAGTCAAACTGGACGTCAAGAACGCTTTCAACTCGGCAAGATGGGACGACACGCTGGAGGCCTTGGAATNAATAGTGCTGCTAGTCACACTGGACGTCAAGAACGCCTTCAACTCGGCAAGATGGGACGATATGCTGGAGGCCTTGGAACGGTCATTCAAGGTTCCAACATACTTGCTAGATATGATCCGGGACTACCTCAGAGACCGTTGGCTTTTGTACGACACAACACAAGGTCAGAGAAAGAGACGTACAACCGGCGGAGCGGCACAGGGATCTGTACTTGGCCCGA
>NW_016157720.1:65060-68414 GCF_001687245.7 Rhagoletis zephyria | reverse complement strand
CAACATGGCTTCAGGAAGGGACACTCAACTATAGGAGCAATTGGCGAAATAGTCGAGGCGGTACATTAGGCCGAAGAAGCCTGCCACCAGGCACGGCCAATAGTGCTGCTAGGCATACAAGATGGGACGATGGGACGATGGGACGATGGGACTACCTCAGAGACCTTTGGCTTTTGTACGACAAAACACAAGGCCAGAAAAAGAGACGTACAACCGGCGGAGCGGCACAGGGGTCTGTACTTGGCCAGGACTTCTGGAACGCCACGTGTGACAGTCAGTTGCGCACGGAAATGCCGGAGAGCGCCTTCCTTGTCGCCTTCGCGGACGACGTGGCAGCCGTCATAACAGCAAGAAATGTCCAGCTAGCACAGCTCAAGCTAAACCAGGTCATGCGCAACGTCAGTGGATGGATGAGCGATCACGGTCTGCAATTGGCTACAGCCAAAACGGAGATCGTGCTCCTCACCAGGAAACGGATCCCAACAATTATAAATATAATGGTCGGACCTCAACCCGTGACGACTTCTAGGTCTACAAAATACCTAGGGGTGAAGCTTGACAGCAAACTCACATTCTGGGAACACATCCATGGAGTATGTGAAAAAGCTGCGCAGAGCACGGTGGCTCTAAGCCAACTGATGGCCAACGTGGGCGGTCCGNCAGCAAGAAACGTCCAGCTAGCACAGCTCAAGCTAAATCAGGTCATGCGCAACGTCAATGGATGGATGAGCGATCACGGTCTGCAATTGGCTACAGCCAAAACAGAGATCGTGTTTCTCACCAGAAAACGGATCCCAACAATTATAAACATGATGGTCGGACCTCAACTCGTGACAACTTCTAGGTCCAACTTCTAGGTGTTCACATTCTAGGAACATATCCATGGAGTATGTGAAAAGGCTGCGCAGGGCACGGTGGCTCTAAGCGGGCTGATGGCGAACGTGGGCGGCCCGAAGCCATGCCCCAGGAAGCTTCTGATGACAGCAGTCCATTCGGTGCTCCTGTACGGGGCAGAAATATGGGCCGACGCATTGAAAGTCAAAAAATACCGGATTCAAATGTCTTCGGTCCAGCGCAGAGGGACACTATGCATTGCTTCTGCATACCGTACAGTGTCCGCGANAGGAAGCTTCTGATGACAGCAGTCCATTCGGTGCTCCTGTACGGGGCAGAAATATGGGCCGACGCATTGAAAGTCAAAAAATACTGGATTCAAATGTCTTCGGTCCAGCGCAGGGGGGCACTACGCATTGCTTCTGCATACCGTACAGTGTCCGCGGGCGGGGTTCTAGTTATTTCTGGCGTCATGCCAATTGATCTACTTGCTTATGAGCGAAAAGAGATTTACAATCTCAGTGCCGAGATAGGTCGAGCAGCTGCCGCGGCAAGGGCGCGCGGGCAACTAATCCAGCAGTTGTAACAAAACTGGAATGCGAGCACAAAAGGTCGATGGACGCACACCTTGATACCCGACCTTCAAACGTGGTTGAACAGACCGCATGGGACCGATTTCTACCAGACGCTATTCCTCACCGGTCATGGTCACCTCCGAGAATATCTTCATAGAATGTGAAGGGTGGACTCACCGTTCTGTCACTACTGTGGAAACGACGAACATAACGTGCACCTTACATTCTTCTCCTGCGAACTCTTCTTGATTTAGCGCAGAATGTTAGAAGAAAGATACGGAGACATAACTCCGAACAACATAGTTGGGGTAATGATCTCCAGTGCAGAAAAGTGGGAAGCTGTTGCGAGATACGTGAAATGCGTACTCCGCTGCACACGAGAGGACGGATATCTACTGAGGACACCCGAATCAGAGGCCCCTACAAAAGAGCAGCCCGAGGCTCTTGCAGCGCGCTCCTGCATCTTAAGACATGCAGAATTACGGTGCCAGATGCGGGATTCTTGCGCGGGCGGTGGGAGTTTGGGTTTTAGTGGGTAGCCCAACACGCTTCGGTGGGAGTCCCACACTCGGTGAAGGTAGTATAGAGACTAGCGCCCCCGGCCTAGTGTTGTTCCTATACAAGTAACTACGAGTAAATACTCGGTACTTTCTTCAAGTACTGAGTACTTTTTATACTCCAATCTTTCCCAAATTACTTAGTTGGGTATCGAGTACGCGGTTAGAGTATTTACTTGCTTTTCCACCTATTCAGAATTTTGTTCTGGCATAGTGTGCTATAGTATTTTTGGCAACACGTTCAGACCTTAAGTTGTACCCAACCTTAACGTATATGAAGCAAATAAAATAAGTTGGTGAATCGGAATTTGACAAATCCTTAATAATTGAAATTGGATACAGAAATGAAGATTGACAGTTTGCGTTCCCGTACTAGTCAAAATTTCACGTTTTGCAAGATTTACGGCCACTCTTTCGGTAGGTTTTGATCGGAGAGTACTCGAATTGTTTATTTTTTTCTTCCCATGATATAGCATTGCCGCGGTGGCAGATAACGCAACTTTCTTATTAAATTTATCAAACTTTTTTGACAAGTATAATCAAATGCGTATAAACATGCACAGGCCCTTTGAATTTGCATGTATAATATTTTCTGAAATTATTATATTAGTTCTACGGAATGCTATAATGAGTTCGATTCGAGTAATTATCGAGTACTTCTCTCCGATACATTTGTAGCATCGATACTTTTCTTCGATATTTTTAAAGAGTACAGGTATCGAGTATATGACAGTATCGGAACAACACTACCCCGGCCAGTGCATAAAGCATTTCCCTCTCCTACGAACAAAAAATAATAATAATAATAGATTGGCGCTACCACATATGTTAGTGTTTTGCCGAGCTTCTCCTCCGATTTGTGGCGTGAGCCTTGATGTTGTCACAGTGCGGCAGTTACACAAAGGGGAGTGAGTGACCTTCAGTTTTACGCCGACTCCGACCGGCGATTATGTTTTTATGAGAAGCTGTTTTTCATGTTTTCATGTTTTCCATTGCCTGCCGAGGGATGTTGCTTTTACCCAGGCGCTGCGGAGTGGTAGCGCGCACCACAGCGGCCGCCGTACACGATAACTCGAGCCCACTTCACATATAACTACGGTGACCATAAATATGGATTCAAAATGAAGGACAATTTTTCAAAAATATGCCTACATATATTTACGTAGTATAAAAATATCAAAAGAGTATTTATGATTCTAAATTCTTAATACATTTTAAACTTTAATAAATAATATAAATAAAAACTTTTTAATATACAACGCTTTTATAAATGGACTAAAAAGTAGAAAATAATACTTCTCAGTCCCATAGAATTTGTTTTGATAACTTTTGATTTTGAAATTTTAGCAAAAGTCATTATAAACAATCTATGAAATTGAAAATGAAAA
>NW_016157720.1:57179-63679 GCF_001687245.7 Rhagoletis zephyria | reverse complement strand
TCCATTTATAAAAGCGTTGTATATTAAAAAGTTTTTTTTATATTATTTATTTTCTACTTTTTAGTCCTGTCTGAATAAAATTTTGCAATAGATATTAAAATAATTCAACGATATTAATAGAAAGGTGCACACACATGCATTTACATATGTATGTACATACAAACGAGCACCAATTAATTTTATTTAAAGAATGACGTGTCGTCTATTTCCGCTGTAGCAAACGTAGTGCATAGGGCGGCATCTAGATGTCATCTACCTCGCCCTATTCACTACAGCTATCGCCCTATGCACTACTTCACTACAGAAGTGCGGCCGTATTCACTATGCTTTTTTATAGGAGCTTTTCAAAGCTTTGCTTTGGTGTCGGACACACAACATCGAAAGCTTCTGGATCCACAACATTGCAAGTTGATAAAAGCGTTGTAAAATATAAATATAAACTAAACAAAAGAAAAAAACCAAAACTAGTCAAAATGTCACTTGAATAACCAGATGACCACAAGTGTATATGGGGCGTTCCATCCCAAAATAGACGGGGTGGGTTCACACTAGAGATGGGCGCGGGACTAAATATTTAATCCAAATCCCGCCCATCCCGAAATTCGATTTTTAAGTCCCGAACCCGCCCATCCCGACGTTTTTCAGAATTGTACCGCGGGTCCCGTGGGTCCCGAAATCTATCTCTAAAGCAGGCTACAAACGGACAACAAATTGAAACGATCGGTTGAGATTTCAACGTGGGTGGCGTGGTTTGCAAACCGATCGAAGGTTGACAAACATGTTCATGTCTTACAAATTAATTTTAAATAATAAAAATAATAATGAAAGATCTAGCATCGTTCGCTTATTTTGTTTTGCTTAAAAAAGTGCATGTTTGAAACATCATTTTTAAGGAAGATTTTATGAATTTGCGGTGGTTGTGGTTTTATCGGGAGCGTCGGGAAAGGATTTTGGTCCTGTCCCGCCCGCCATATTTTTACAGATCTTCCCGATACCGCCCATCCCGGCTAATTTTAAATCAGTGCCGTGGGTCCCGCGGGTCCCGCTATCCCGCGCCCATCTCTAGTTCACACTTCATGTGTTTGATTTGTTTCAAATTTTTAAGGTTGATTAATAAACATATATAAGAAATAAATATGAAATTTGGGCTTTACTAATACATTTTTAAAAACTTTATATTACAAAAACAAAAACAAATCGATATAGTTTTCCAAATATCTCAAGAACAAGGCTAGGGAAAAATTTGAAAAAAATCACACACACACACATCAAAATTCTCTAAGAAAAGAAAAAGTTTTTTAATTTTTTTTCTTGAAAAATTTTTCACATACAAATTTCTTGATAAAAAAAATTTGTTTTTGAAAATATGCCATCTCAAAAAAATTGAAAAAAATCACAATGGTAGCTCTGAGTGTTGCGCAATATATAAGTATGGTATTTCGGCGTGCAATCTACAATAATTTGAGTTATGATTTTTTTTTTTTATATTTTTTATGCTGTCGGCTTTGTGCACTTTTTTCTTATGGAAGAAAATGCGCAAAACCGTTTACAAGGAAAATAAAATAAAAAAAAAATTAACGCTAGTTTTGCAATCGCTTAAAACTTGCACTTTATTATACTAAAATTTAATGGGCTACAAAACTGCATACTCAAAAAAATTCTAAAAAATTAAAAAAAAAATTGTAAATTTGTAATGTACGCATTTGCCCAACTTCGGTGTAAACAAAAGTTCATAACTCAAATTATTGTAGAGTGCACCTCGTAATACTATACTTAAATATTGCGCAACACTCAGAGCTACCATTTTGATTTTTTTGTTTTTTTTTTGAGATGGCATATTTTCACAAACTATTTTTTTTTTTATAAAAAAATTTGTGTGTGAAAATTTTTTCAAAGAAAAAAATACTTTAAAAAAAATTCTTTTCATAGAGAATTTTGATTTGTGTATGTATGATTTTTTAAAATTTTTTCCTCGCCCCGTTCTCTAGATATTTTTAAAACTATTAAATCGGTTTTAGTTTGTTTTTGTGCTGTAAAGTTTTTAAAACTGTATTAATCAAGCTCAAATTTCATATTTATTTATTATTTATGTTTGTCCATCAACCCTATAAATTTTAAACAAATCAAACATATGGAGTGTGAACCCCATCCATTTTGGTATGGAACGCCCCATATGTATAGTACGCGAAGGGATTTTTTGTCAAGGATATCAGATCTGCACCGTTCGTTCGATTTTCAAAAATGAGGTGTCAAATTAAAGAGCTTAAGATATACATAGTTGTGCAGTAAGGTTTTCGAAAAGAGTTGCTAGCTTTTAAAAAATTTGGATAAAATTCTTTATTAATCAATTCCATCAAAGGGCTTGAGATGTGGTTGCGGATTGAGGTTTTACTTTTTCGAAAAGAGTTGCCACCTATTAAAAACTAAAGTTATAATTATTTATAAATCAGCGCCATCATATCCCCATCCTTCGCTCGATTTTCAAAAAGGAGGTGTCAAATTAAATAGCTTGAGATGTAGATGTGCAATAAGGTTTTACTTTTTTGAAAAGAGTTGGCACCTTTTAAAAAATTAAGTTTAAACTATTTATAAATCAATGCCATCATATCCCCATCCTTCGGTCGATTTTCAAAAATTAGGTGTCAAATTAAAAGGCCTTGTTGTATATGTGCAATGCCGTTTTACTTTTTGAAAAGAGTTGCCAACTTCATAAAATTTATTTCAAATTATTTCAAAAAATATATCAATTATTACCAAATAGGTATCAGTCAAAACGGTTTTAGAAGCTTTGCTTTTTAATTAAACTGTAAGAGTTTGCAGTAAGGGAATTAGATGGGAAATAGAAAAATGTTGCCCCACAGGGGTCCAGAAAAAGGGGTTTAAGAAGGTAGTTATTTGAAAATGTTTTGAAGAGGTTTGCCACCTGTTTTAGAAGTATAATTTAGTTAAAAACAAGATATATGCAGTTTTAAAATATGGGTGTTAAACGAAAGAGTAGCAGAGTAGCAGAAATCTTCAGTTTGAACATTAAAATGTTGTTTTATGGTGTGAAGGGAGTTGTCAGCTGTTGAAAAGTTTAAATCCAAATGAATTACAAAGGTAAATAAATTACTAAGAGAGGGGAATTAATCGTAACGGGTGATTTTTTAAGAGCTTGATAACTTTTTTTTTAATTATTTATTAATTTGCAAAATCTCATCGGTTCTTTATTTGAAACGTTAGATTGGTCCATGACATCTACTTTTTGAAGATAATTTCATTTAAATGTTGACCGCGGCTGCGTCTTAGGTGGTCCATTCGGAAAGTCCAATTTTGGGCAACTTTTTCGAGCATTTCGGCCGGAATAGCCCGAATTTCTTCGGAAATGTTGTCTTCCAAAGCTGGAATAGTTGCNTCAAAGCATACTGAGCATCTTTCTCTTTGACACCATGTCTGAAATCCCACGTGATCTGTCAAATACTAATGCATGAAAATCCTAACCTCAAAAAAATCACCCGTTATATGGCTTTAAAAAAGATTTATATTTGAAGTGTATTTAGCAGAGTTTAGGTGATAAAAAAGTTCCATTTAGTTCATCAGTTAACTTAATTATGTCTCACAGTATCAGACGGAAGAGGGTTAAAAAGATTTCAGTTTGAAAATGCTTTTCAGAGGGTTGCCACCTGTTTTAAAATTAATGAAATACTAAAATATGGGAGCCAAACGAAAGAGTTTTACTAAAACTTAAGTTGGAAAATATTCTTTGTTAAGGTTGCTTACTTGTTACTTATTTTTATACTTGATTTCAAACTGAAAGAAAAAAGGAAGTGATGCCACAAACCAGCTGTTTACAATGGATTCCAAACTCAATTTCAACCTTCTACAGTCAATAAAGCCAAAGGCGTATTTGCATTTTTAAAGCGATGGTCAAAAGAGTTCAAAGATCCTTATGTTACAAAAGCTCTTTTTACCTCGCTTTATTAGCTGGGGTTGTAATTATGTAATATTGATGCGCCTAAAAGATGCAGCGATTTCCATTCTCGAGTTACATACCTGATCACAGTACGAATGGGAATTGCTTTAAATTTCCATTCTTAAAGTGACCTGATAGTACGAATGGAATAGCGAGGTTTTAGTTTTTTAAACTATAATTTTATTAACACGTTAGTTAGACCTATATGTATTAGAATACGGATCAATTGTGTGGAATCCCCGCTACCAAGTTCATTCAGAAAAGATTGAATCAATTCAAAAACAATTCTTGCTTTTTGAATTACGTGATTTTAACTGGGATTCATACTACAATCTCCCCCTTACACTAGTAGTCGCCTAAAGCTCATAATTTTTTCTACACTCGCAAGTCGTAGAGAAGTGCTAGGTATAATATTTATCGTAAAATTAATGACAGGATTGATTAATAGCCCGGTCCTTCTGGCTGAGGTAAACTTTAATATTCCCTCTCGAGGGTCAAAACACATTTTACCTCTGGTTTTAAAGCCATGCAAAACTAATTTTGAATTAAACGAATCATTCCGTTGTTTATGTCAAGATTTTAACTCTCATTCCAGTGCGTTTGACATATCTTGACTGGAATTTTAATATAAAGAAAACTATCATTTCCTCTCTCAATAATTGAAATATGTACTATCTTTAGCATATCCAATCAGCTGATGAGTTTTTTTCTCTAGCTGAATAGTTTTAAATCTCGACACTCAACAAACTCCTGTTTCTACGACTCGGCACCTAAAAAAAATTTCGTACGTCATGCGGACTGCGCCCTTCGTGTCGGTTGAGCGGTAAAGGAGGGTAACCCCGTTGGGATTAATACATACTTAAATTTTTCATTATCTAATGAGCTTTTATCTTTTAACTCTGAGAGGGAACATTAATTAACAGTTTCAACGATCATTAGTTAAGTGGCCGTTAGAGCCTATATAATGACTGTCTCTGAGAGAGTGATTGTAAGTCATGCCAGTTCTGGCAGTGTCAAAGAAAGTTTCCAATGCAGTCAAAAACTCTGTTTTGAAGATACGCTTTTTGGGTATATGGGCAAATCTCCGGAACCGTGCAATTCACCGCTAAAAAAACTTTAATTTTTAAATTGAACGCATAAAACTAAATTATACATCAAATTATTTGTTATTATTCCGTTGAGGGAACGAAAAATTCTTTGGTGATTCATTTTTCTCAAATGCCTAAAGAGTTACAGGTAAAAAACTTTAATTTTCGAAATCTAAAAATTGGCGATATTTCGAGAGGGCGTTGGGTGCAGTGCAATAACGTCCGCGGAAATAACGCCGCTGGGCTTTATTTCCTTTGCGAAAGGGCAATAATGGCCGCGGGCTTTATTTCCCAAAGAAAAGGAAATAAAGCCCGCTTGATTTATTTCATAAAAAAAGGAAACAGCAGTATTTTGTCTTGCTTTATTTTACTGAAACATTCCAACTATTTATTTAAACGAATTACTCTATTTTTGCATACCGTGTAGTTCTGCGTTGAATTCCCTTCAGCAGTATACGCATAAAATCGAACGGAATTTTTGCCAATAACTGATAAGCGAATTACTAGAAATTAAAGGTAAATTGTTATTATTTTTTTAGCCTTCAAGGCGATGCGCACAGCTTCTTATTTTTTTCAGTGGACCGCCGCGGTTGAGCGCCGACAGGCTCGCTTCCCCCCTCGCCATTACGCCAGAAAATTTGTGCGTGCGAAAACTAGTTTTCTGTGAAAAAGCTGTTAAAAGTAAGCAACTCGTTTCGTCAGTTTCTCATTATCTCGTTAATTGTTCTCCGCGCCGGACGTCCAGTAAGTGTTGTTGTTGGTCCAGTAAGTGTTGTTGTTGGTCGGAATATTATTATAGTTCAACGTGTAAGTTGCTAGTGTGGAACATTTAAAACTTTAAAATTAAAAAAAAAATTTTAGTACACTTCTAAGCAAGGAAGGATTTTCTGCTTTTCACCACGTGAAAAAGCATCTCATCTTCCATCCGAATCAACCAAAAAGTGAAAATTGATTTTTTGACACCTAAGCCCCCTTTCCGTAGACCAGGTCACATATACTTAAAGTATATCTAAATGTTCTATATGAATATGGATGACGCACGGGCTGTTTCAACTGAGAAGGCGACTGAAAATTTCACAAACAAAAAAATGAGTAAAGGGGAGAATAACATAAATCAGCTGTAGTCGGAGTGGTTTGTGTGACATCAAAGCACATACCACCAATCGGAGGAGAAGCTCGGCCAATCATTTTAAACTTTGCACAGCTTGCAGAGCACAGTAGGCGTACTAATCTGAAGGGCAATACAAACATTTTATGCCCAATTGCCGTCACATTGTTCGACAATCGAGGCAAATTTTGTTTAACTTTTTTACATTTTCATATTCTTTTTTTGTTGAAACTTTGAATTATTTAATTTTCATACACATGTACATTAGACTGCATCACTCCCCAGTGGACGTCTTAGAATATAATAGATTTTATAATTCCAATGGAAAAATAGTACCGATTTTTTTTTTGTA